>NC_039359.1:176874577-176889467 GCF_003573695.1 Papaver somniferum | reverse complement strand
TCGTTGAGTCCTTTTCACTTCTATTTTTATTTTATTTTGTTTTTAAACTATGTTTCTCTAAGTGATAGGTGGGGCCCACGATTCAAGTTGTTACCAATGCTAGGGTGAATTAGAGTGATTGAGATACCATGAAAAAAAAAAAAAAGTTGAAAAAGAAAAAAAAGATGAAAAAAAAAAATGGTAGTTACCAAAAAGGAAAAAAAAAATAAATAAATAAATTGAGACCAGACCATTTGACCAAAAGGAATAAATTCAATAAAGTCGACCACTGGTACCCTTGTATATGCCAGTTGTGTTGACCTAGAGTTAGGTTATCGACCACTGGTATATGCCAGTGTGTTGATATTAGTCAGACTAGTATCTCAATCCATTAGGATAGGTTCATTTTGGCGGAGGCCTTCAGACAGATATGGGAAACACCGTTCACTTAGTAAACATCAAAACCATACATGTTTTTCTATATCCATCTTCTTGATCTATCCATGTGATTAGTTTTGACTCCGAATATGATGTCCATAGTGCAACTATCTGAGTAGAGCTCTGTCACTTTATATGAATTTTAGTATGCTTGAGTGCAAACTCGTGTACAACAATTGGAATTTCGCATCAGGGTACTTCTTCATGTAGTCAATAAGTATGCCAACCAAGGAGATTCTTTAGTGCCTTCCAAGGTTCTGCGTAGATAGCTAAGGTCTGGAGTACAGGTTTTGTGGGTATATCTCTGGTAAGCCCTCCCGAGACTATAACTCGGACACTAGGGCCACCTAGGGGTTTAAAGGCTTATTGCATACGCTAAATGCAATCGACGATGCCTGCGACAGTGAGTTAGGATTTTATTTTGTAGTTTTGATTTGCTCGGGACTAGCAAATAATAAGTTTGGGGGTATTTGATAGACGCATTTATGTGTCTCATATAGCTCATTTGTATATATTGTTAGTACTCGATATTGTACTTATTCGGTTATTTTATGTATTTGTAGGTGTTTTTGGAAGAATAAGGCTTTGTGGCGAAATTGGCTAAAAATGCGGCATTTGGACCTCCGTTGATAACTACCAGAAGCACCCCAGAAGTATGTTGGAGACACCCACAAATACCCCGGAGGAATCCCGAAAAAGTGCGGAAAATGCCCCAGAGGACACTTGCTATACGGACCCTTGATTTTGGATAAGGGGTAACCTAATTACTAAGGGGTGACCTATTTCCAGGCAGCTGCTAAAGGGAGACCAGTCACAGATAAGGGGAGGCCATCTTCTCAAATTCAAAAGAAAATTTTGGCGGGAAATGAAATGCTTCACGAACAGCAAACAGGGTTGGAATTTTGGGGCCCTTTGGGACAGATTCGATCACCAAATTCGTTTGGGCTGGATGTTAATGGACTAAACAGAGTTGGTACATGCGTTTTTATCAATCGAAATGGGCTGGATAAACAGAGTTGGTACAGAGATACGTATCTTCCCGATATGTACAGAGAATGGGTAAAGGATTCAGGGAGAGTTTCACGCTAGTTAGACTTTTACTTGGTCCTGTTCTAGTCTTGATAAGAGTTTGGTGGCAAATATATAGCTAACAAACGCGTACAGGGAGATCAGAGAGAGATATTTTCTCAACAGCGCAGAGAAGAGAGAAAAAGAAGAAGTCGGATTCACTTGAGATTTTTGGGGGTTTGGTAGCTATATAAGTGTTGGTTCGAGTCATAAGAAAGGTTAGAAAGTTTTAGGAGAGAGTTAGGAGGAGTTTAGAGACGAGAAGAAAAAGTTACAGGAGGTATTGTTGCTCCTGCTGCTGCTGCTCGAGGAGGAAGAAGAAGACGAAGAACAGACTCGCAGAGTCCGTCGTTCTTCGACAGTCTTAAAAGCAGAACAAGTATCGTTCTTATACAGCAGAAAGGGCTTATCGTTTACAGCAGTCTCAAAAACACTTACCCCTTTGTAACAGTGACGATGTAACACTTCTGCAGCGTTGCTAATTTCAATTACCAATTATTTTCATCAATAGAAGCACTTATTTAGCCATGAATACATCTTGTGAGTGTGTTTTCGGGATGAGGAGCTAAACCCATTACCCAAGGCGACGGAGGAAGCCATTGTTCCACATTAATTGGTATAATTCTAATTTTAATATTTATTTGCAATATTTTTACATGATTATTTGCATGGAATTTATATTGGATAATTGATTTTTATTGAATAATTGTGATTCGTTTTGATGGAGCATGCTTAGTTTAAGACTTTTGATGTTTCATGCTTGGTGTTTACATTTATTACTTCAAAAATCTACAAAAGGCATAAAATTAGAATCACTCTAAAAGAAAAATTGCATGAATATTAATTATTAGAATTTATCAAATAATGGGTCAATGATGGAATCCAAGTCTTGGTGTTTTTTTCTCTATAACTTTGAACAACTCTTTTTTATTTGCTTGTTTAATTTAAATCTAGAAATTTTGTTACCTTCACAAGTCTGAAAAGAACCTGTTTACCACTACAACTACAAACATCATTTGAAAATACATCAGTAGTTTCGCCATATCTCGCTGAATCCTAATCCTTCTGTTTTTATTTTGTAAGTGATTATGTGGGGCACACGATTCAAGTTGTTACCTTTTCTAGGATGGAATAGAGTGATTGAGATACTAAAAAAAATGAAAAAAAAGACCAGACCATTAGACCAACCGGAATAAATTCAATAAAGTCGACCACTGGTGCCCTTGTATATGCCAGTTGTGTTGACCTAGAGTTAGGTTTATCGACCACTGGTCCCCTTGTATATGCCAGAAGTGTTGATATTAGTCAGGCCGGTATCTCAGTCCATTAGGATAGGTTCACCTTGGCAGAGGCCTTCAGACAGATATGGGAAACACCGTTCACTTTTAACCATCTCTTTATACATCTTCTTAATCTTTCCATGTGATTGGTTGACTCCGGTTATGATGTACAGAAACTATCTGAGTAGAGCTCTGTCACTTATATATGAATTTTAGTATGCTGAGTGCAAACTTGTGTACAACAATTGGAATTTCGCATCAGGGTACTTCCTCCTATAGTTAATGATTGTATGCAAACCAAGGAGATTATTTAGTGCCTTCCAAGGTTCTGCGTAGATAGCTAGGGTCTGGAGTAATGGTTTTGTGGGTACACCTTTGGTAAACCCTCCGGAGACAACACTCCGCCGCTAGGGCCACCTAGCGGTTTAACGGCTTGCTGCACGTGCTAAGTGTATTTTCTAGATTAGATTTTCTCGAGGACTAGCAAATAATAAGTTTGAGGGTATTTGATAGACACATTTTTGTATCTGAATTGTCCTCAGTGTCTCTATTGTTAGTGCTTGATTTTGTACTTATTATGGTGTTTTTATGTTTGTGTAGGTGTTTTTGGAGAAATACAGTTGTGTGGAAAAAGTTTCTCGAATAGTGATGTTTGCACCTCTCTGAGAAAATTAATAAAGGCACCTGCACTTTGGATAGGGGCACCACCTTCTTCTTCATTTTCAAACAGAATATTGGCGAGAAATTTGGGTTTCAACAGTAAAGGATCTACAATTTTTAAGACAAGAATATCTTCTTCCTTATAAACATGAAATCTATGAGTATTAATTACCGGAGTTTTGAAAAAAGTAAGTTATCTTCTATTAAACATGAAAGATATCTTAGAGGATTTTCTCTTGGATTTGATTCTGCGAATTAAAGAAGATTTGGGTATAATAAAGAAATTTAGAGAATATAAAGAAGAAGAAAAATTCTTGAAGATATTTTTAATTAAAAAGAAGAAGATTTTGGAGTTATGGAAGAATATATTTGATTAATGGGTTTGTGTATATAAATAGAGAGCAAGAGAGCACAATCAAGGGAGAGACGGTGAGCCGGTATCCAGTTTCACAATTTTCTTTTATTTATTCTATTTAGTTTTATTTGTAATAATGAGGAGCTAAACCCAATCCTTGGGGCTATGGAGGAAGCCGTTGTTTCGGTAAAAGTGATATATTTCCATTAATTAATTACAACAACTCTATTATGATTTTTGCATTGAACTAAAAATTATTTATATGATTTTGATTAGTTAGGTGTATTTTCTCTTGATAGAATATGCTTGCTTTAGGGTTTTGATATTCTATGCTTGGATTAACATCTATTCTTTTGGAAATCTACATTTCTAGGCAATACTATTAAAATCAATTTGAATGTTGAGTTGCATCATTATTGTTTTATTAAATCACTAATATCAACCAATGGTGGAATCCTAGCCCCATTCTCTCCATAATTTTCACAACATCTTTTTAATTTAGTTCGCTATTTTTATTTATTAAAAAAAATCTAAAAATCCACTTTCACAAGTCTTGAAAGAATCATATTACTACAACAACTTTGAAAATACATCAGAACCTACAAAAGAAGTAAATATCAAAACACCCGAAAACCCGGGCATGGTCAAGATTGGAACCCTCCTCGACAGAGAGGAAGAAGAAAAATTGGTACGAGTATTAAAAGAATATTCTGATGTTTTTACATGGTGCATGGAATACATGCTGGGGATAGACTCAGAAGTCTGTTGTCATCACTTGAAAATTAATCCAAAGCACAATCCCATGAGGAAGAAGATGCGAAAGGTGGCACCAGAGTATCATGAGGCAATTAAAAATGAATTGAAGAAGATGGAGGCATCAAGAGTCCTCCGAGAAGTACAATATCCAATATGGATATCAAACATGGTGATCGTTCGAAAGAAAAATGAAGGAGTGCGAATCTGTATCGATTTTAGCGATCTAAATAAAGCATGTCCAAAAGACAGCTTTCCACTTCCCAATATTGATCAACTCGTGGAGGCGACATCCGGATACGGGTTGCTATCCCTAATGGACGGGTACTCAGGTTATAACCAAATCCCGCTCACCGAGGAAGAACAAGAGCACACTGCCTTCTTCACTCCACGAGGTCTATATTGTTATACTAAGATGCCAGTCAGAGTAAAAAATACCGGTGCGACCTATCAAAGGATGGTGGAAAAAATGTTTGACAGTTGAATACGCAAAACCTTAGAGGTGTATGTGGATGATATGCTTGTCAAGAGCGAACTCCCACGGGACTATGCTAACGATCTCAAAGAAGTTTTTGAACAAATGAGGAAATTCAACATGAAAATCAACCCAGCAAGATGTGCTTTTGGGGTAACCTCGGGAAAATTCTTGAGATACTTAGTCACCAAGCGAGGCATCGAGGTCGAACCGTCTAAGGTGCAAGCCATACTAGATATTCCCTCGCCTTCCACAGTTAAAGACGTGCAGAGACAAAATGGACGGCTAACAGCCCTGAGAAGGTTTATATCTAAATCGTCCGATAAATGTAAAGATTTCTTCAAGACTCTAAAAAAAGGCGAAAAATTCTCAAGGAGCGCTGAGTATGAAGAGGCTTTCCAAAAGATCAAGGAGCACATGGACACTTTGCCAATCTTACAAAAGACCGACCCAGGAGAAGACCTTTACATTTACCTATCGGCGACTAACACTTCGATCAATGAAGTACTAACTCGCATAGACAAAGAAGTGGAAAAACTATTTA
The DNA here is from genome assembly GCF_003573695.1 of Papaver somniferum. Classification (NCBI taxonomy): domain Eukaryota; kingdom Viridiplantae; phylum Streptophyta; class Magnoliopsida; order Ranunculales; family Papaveraceae; genus Papaver; species Papaver somniferum. The sequence continues at coordinate 176,883,915 of NC_039359.1, read as the reverse complement.
CTTCATCAGTAAAACTCTATCTGCATATAAGAACTACTCGAAAAACGAGAAAATCATACTATCATTGGTCTATGCAACACAAAAGTTGCGAACATATTTGTTAGAGCACTGCTCGGTCGAACTCGCATGCGTTGCTATATCAAGCATGTTTGTCAATGTTAGTGATCAAAACTATAAGTCTTGATTTCTAGTCTATTATAGCTAAGTCTCGAACTAGTATATTAAGTGTAGTTAAGCTCAAGGACTTCATGGTGATTCATCATACAAGTGGAAGAACTACTCAAGGAACCGGTGGAACTTCTCGACAGAAAGGTATGTGAAGACTAGAACTTATCTATCACTTAAAAGTCTATATATTCTATCTCCTACTTCTTGAGACAAAAGTCGTATGCTATATATATAGACTTAGATTATACACATTTGGTATTTCGAGCCGAGTATACCTCGCCTATCTATATCTCGAAATATGTGTTGGTAAGCGTTTCCCTTTGACCATGTTTTTCTTTACCAAGTGACGCAAGTCATGATATGTTTCAGTCACCTTGAAAATTGCTTTGACGAGAAATAGTGTAACAACTACATAACGTTATCTAAGAATATTTCAATGATTGGAATGAGAGTTTAGATTACATAACCAAAGATGGACATAAGTATGTTGTGGAAACACATATGTGCATAAGTCCTATAGTGGAAGAATGGCTAGTAGCCAAGTCCGCGAACTGCCGAAGTTCTCAAACCCGAGAATTTATGCTGGAGTTAACAAACTGCTTGCGTGTGCCAAGTCCGTGAACCCAGTCCGCGAACCAGCAAAGTTCTCAAACCTGAAAATTTCTGCTGGAGTTTGTAAACTCTATCCAGTACCTTAAGTCCGCGAACCTAGTCTGCGAACTTGAGAAAGGTTATATATCTGAAGATGATTTCTGAACTTAAACTTATAAATACTAAGGAATGCTTTTGCAAACCGTGGCTATAAATTTCATGAACCGATTCATGTGAAATAAATCATCTTTGCTTCAATTGTGTCTTGTGTAGTACATGAGATTTCCTTGCAATTGAACAACTCTCTAACTAGTTCATATGAGTTATTTGAACTAGTTATGGTGAAGAAGAAAATGGTTGGTATGAAATGCTCAAATGGATAACCTTTTGGTTGACTATTGTTGAACCAACAATGCACACGTTTGGGTACGGTTAACAAACCTATAAGCATGCACTTCATTTGTGTATAACAAGCTAATATTTCGATCTAACGGTTGAGATATATTAGCTTGAATCTGAATAAGGCTTTCATCTAACGGTGGATAGTGTTTGCTTTGTGAGCAAGGCGAAACCCCGATTTGAAAGACTATATAAATGAGACATCTAGACTTGTGCAAAACTAATCCCCACACCTTACGTGTGATACTAGTTTGCGTGCTAGAGTCGGTTCTCATTTAAACTTTGGTTTTCTTCTTCTAAAATCAGGTTAACGACTTAATTACTTCATTGGGACTGTGAAGCCAGACCGATACTACTTTTATCGTAGTTGTGTGATCTGATCTTGTATCTTCTATCGTACGAGTATAATCAGATTGATTGGCTTGAGATTAATATCTCTGATAGGCAAGATATAAAAAGTAATCACAAACATCTGCGTCTCATTGTTTGTGATTCCACGACATCTTGTTTCGCTACCATACGATTAAGATTGTTGTGAGGTGATTCATTAATCTAGGCTGTTCTTCGGGAATATAAGACCGGATTATCAATTGGTTTATGTTCACCTTGATTTTATATCAAAAGACGAAACAAAAACTTTAGGGTTTTTCTGTGGGAGACAGATTGATCCTTTGATAGACTTGTATGTGTGAGACAGATTTGTTTATTGTCAAAGCCTGCGATTTTGGGTCGTATCAACTCTTAGTTGTGGGTGAGATCAGCTAAGGGAATCAAGTACGTAGTATCCTGCTGGGATCAGAGGCGTGGGGGTGCCACTGTACCTTGAATCAGCGGGAGACTGATTGGGGTTCAACTACAGTCCAGTCCGAAGTTAGCTTGGAGTAGGATAGTGTCTGTAGCGTCTTAATACAGTGTGTATTCAATCTGGACTAGGTCCCGGAGGTTTTCTGCATTTAGGGTTTCCTCGTTAACAAAACTTCTGGTGTCTATTTTATTTCTTTTCCGTATTATATTTGTTATATAATTGAAATAATACATGTTGTGAGTTTAGATCAATCAATTGGAGAGTCCGACCTAACAGTTATTGATTGATATTGATTGATCCTTGGATATTGGTCTTTGGTACCGTCCAAGTTTATCTCTCTTTAATCGAGACTCGCAGTTTGCTTGAGTAAGATTAAATCGAGAGATTGAGATATAAACTCGTTGATATACTTTTAATTGATTGAGTCTTGTTGATTCTCTTAAAAGTATATTCGAGTTTGTCCATACAGATTGCTAAGAAAAATATTGGGCGGTGTTGTTAGAACCTCGCTTTTTCAATTGGTATCAGAGGAGGAAAACACGTTAAAAACCTTATAAGTCTGTGTTTGTAGTGATCTGATTATGGACGAGTCTATCTCTAATAACGTACCAGTTCAGAAATTACCAGATGATTCTAAAAGTTTGGATTCACTTGAGAGAACTGTCACATCTAAGTCAATATCTAAACATTCTCTTGATGTAAAAATTGTTGATTGGGAAACTCTCCTAGAAGAACAATTGGATGAACTTTCTGATGAAGGTGATTCAGCTATTGATAGAGATGTTGATGAGGAAGTCTAAGAGTATGTTAAGTTTTTGGATTCATGGAAAATGAAGAAGATTACAAATTCTCATGTCACACCTCTTATGACTCCTCTATGTCGAGAAAACAAGAAATTGAGAAGATGTTACGAAGGTGTTTATTTTTCGAATCGTTCTAACGAATCGATCCTCAAGGATTCTGAGGAAAACCTACGTATGAAGTCACCTAAATATGATAATCTTTATCGAAAGTACTTTTTGTTGGAAGAGAAACTTGCAGAATCTGAAGCAAGGTTTAACTCTCAACAAATTAGTTTTGATGACAAAGAAAGTGCTTGTGTCACTCGAGAAAAACGCTTTGAGGATGATTTAGCTGCTGCTCTTCATAAAATCAAGATGTTGGAAGATGACTTGAAAAAGTTCAATACCAGTTCAAGAAAATTAACCACTATGCTAGGAGAAAGTAAAAATCATCGTGATACACGAGGATTGGGATATAAGGGAATAGATGCTCCAAGTATTAGCAAAGAGGTAAAATTTGTTAAGGCTAGTGATTCTTCTCAACAAAAGGTTTCCACTTATGGCAAAAGTGAAATACCTTCACCAGAAGTTAAAGTTCGAAAGAGAAAAGTATATCAACCTCCCAAGTCATCACACACGGATCGAGGTAAGAACATTCCTTATGTTTGCCACTATTGCGGAAATAAAGGTCACCTGGAAAGGAGATGTCGTTTACGTATAAGGAATGAGAAACTTCATGATGTTCTTGTTTGGGCATCACAATAAGTTGTGAAACCAAGATCATATGTTAAGACTAATCCCCTTAACGTTACAGGTTGTAACTATCCAACATTTAGGCAAAGGAATCAGTGCTGTGATAATCCTAGTTTTTCTTATAAACGTCATACGAATCCTTTTCACAATCATAATGTTTATCAAAAGGATAACTTCGTAAAGACGAAGATAAGATCCGATGCTCCCAATTGTAGAAAGACTAACTTGTAAAAGAATATTCAATCCAATTCTCTTTCGAGAATTCTAGAAGAGAGTAATGGGAATAAGGTTCCGGTTGTTCCTAAACGTACTCAGAAGTGGGTACTAAAGAAAGCCAATGATGCTTTGAGTGTGAAAAGGAATGATCTTCCAGAAAATTCCATGACTATGGAGAAGGCAGTTTCCATGATGTTGGAACATAACAATTTTTTTGGAAAAATGGAATAGGATGTAAAAGGTTCTAAAAGCGATCTCTTTCATGATAATCCAAAGGTCACTTGTGGTGAGCAAGACGTTGTTCACCCCAACACAACTTGATTGTGTTGTAATTGCATCCTCACCAAGGAATGCCCTGTTATGTATACAGTGAGGGAAGCACGAGAATTGGGGCACACAGATTATGTTCGGTAAGGCTGTAGAATTCAACTGGATTCTTCTAAAAAGGTATGTCTATAAACCTGAGCAAGATTTTTGTTTTTATAATGATCCATGTACCTTACTTATTGTTCATTTCTACCTAACTTGATCTGTGTTTAAGGTTCTTAAATGTTTAGGTTTGAAAATAGTAGTTCAGGATGTTTGGATTTCATGGTAAACCTACCAGATATGCATAACATATTTTAAAAACAAAATCCAGGGGTTTAAATTCGCGGACTTGAAAATTCGTTTGCAAACCCGTTATGCATATTTTCCTGTAGACGTCAATGTTTGGTCGACTTGTTTTGGCCGAAACTTCTTCGTCCGAACTTGGAATGAACTCATTCTTTTTGCATTCTCTTTCTCTTTGAATTATCTTCAAAATAGAGATGAGAATTATTGATTTTGTATGAGTTAAGATTGGTATTTGTCCTGTCTCTTGTTTTTGAGTGTTTTGCTCCGTTTCGTTGCATTTGTTCAACTTCTCTTGGACTTGGGAACTTGGATTCATGGATAAGTACTCTTCTAAGCTCATTTGTAGCTTTTACAAGAATGTTGTTTATGAATCACAAAGAAGGAAGTTCAATAATACGCAGTAGTACGCATTACTATGGGATTCTTGAATGTTCACAATCATTTTATGTGAACTATGGTGCATGGTCGTAAATGACTTTGTATGTTCTTCTTTGAAAATCTTTTTATACGCCTTTGGTAGCTATTCTTGGTATAAATCTGGGAGAAAAAGATTGATTCTACTCTCTAAGGACAAATCATCTTATATGTGCATTAGAGTTTGTCTTGATGCCTAGGAAACTTCTTATGAGAATTTATTCTTGTTTTTGAGAAGGATTACTAGAGTTTGGAATAGCTTGTCATGTCTCTTGTTTTTGAGTGTTTTGCTCCGTTTCGTTGCATTTGTTCCACTTCTCTTGGACTTGGGAACTTGGATTCATGGATAAGTACTCTTCTAAGCTCATTTGTAGCTTTTACAAGAATGTTGTTTATGAATCACAAAGAAGGAAGTTCAATAATACGCAGTAGTACGCATTACTATGGGATTCTTGAATGTTCACAATCATTTTATGTGAACTATGGTGCATGGTCGTAAATGATTTTGTATGTTCTTCTTTGAAAATCTTTTTATACGCCTTTGGTAGCTATTCTTGGTATAAATCTGGGAGAAAAATATTGATTCTACTCTCTAAGGACAAATCATCTTATATGTGCATTAGAGTTTGTCTTGATGCCTAGGAAACTTCTTATGAGAATTTATTCTTGTTTTTGAGAAGGATTACTAGAGTTTGGAATAGCAATTATTGTGACTACACATGACTATGTCCAACGTTTTCATCTTCATGTTTTTAGATTTATTTGTTTAAATTCTAAAATTATTTGGAGGATGATGTTTTGCAGTATTAATCTTTATGATTTGATATATTGCAATTTATTATGGGATATTGGTGTTTACAATTGTGAACTATGGTTGTCCCATATTTTGTCAAAAGTAAAGTCATTTGTGGTCGGTATTCACGTACTGGTAAAAGAATGAATAGACTTTTGACATACACAAAATTTAAGCCTATATTGTCAATTATTTTATGGAAGATAGGTTAAAATCTTTTGTATTCAAGGATTATGTCTATTATTGTCGTTATGCAAATAGTGATGGATGATAGAATGAATCCTTGTGTATTCCGCAGTATTGATCAACTCTGATCCATATTTTATATATTACTGTGAGGCTCCGTAATGTGTCTTATGCTGAGAACGATACAACTAAGTTGATTAATTTTGATTATCTTGGTTGGTTGTTCCGTAAGGTATTTTATGTTGAACATTTGTGAACTAAACTAATCATCTTGTTTGGTTATTTAGTTATTGTTCCGTAAGTTTACTTATGTTGAGAATAATCAATTAAGTCGATCATCTCGTGTGTTTAATTTGATTGCGTATTCTGATTAAATTAATCATGGGTTTACTTGTGATTAATTTGATTGAGTTTTTGGATATAGAAAATCATTTATCATGGTGTTTGGTGTCCAATAAAAATCCTTTGTTTCTTTCGAAATTAAGGTCGCTCTTGTTTTTCCCTTGGGAATGACATCTAATGGGGGAGAGTTCTTTTGAACTTGTGCTTAATGGTCATATCTTGAGGGGTATACGGCTGTAGAATTTTATAGGGGTTATCTTGTATCTTTAAACTCCTTTATGAATGCTATTAGCTTTGGCTATATGATTGCATCTAAATAAGATGATGTGTATTGTTTTCTTTTAGTCATGAAATGTCTCTTACGGAAATTTCATTATGATCCCGTTCTTGTACCTTTTCCAATTTTATTGACAAAAAGGGGGAGAATTAATATGTAGTTCACACTACAAATACATATGGTTTTCGGATCATTATGTAAGGGGGAGTGGTTTCCATGTGAGATGGAGTATTGACTAAGGGGGAGCGATACATATCACCATAGTATTATTTTTAAAGTTATGATACAATTGGACTTTGACACTGTGTAATAATACTATGACACTGTATAACAATGATCGAGACCAATGCTTTCTCATTGTTATAGCTACGGATCTTCAACAACGGTGATGCTAAACTTACAACCTTTGGGATCATTGGAGTACTTGGAAGGACGAAAATTTCAAGGAATGTTGAAGATTAAACATGTGGAATAGGAGCTACTAAAGGTTCATTATCTTTTTTGTATTTCATATGTATTGATAGTTTTGTCACTAAAATTAACAAAGGAGGAGATTGTTAGAGCACTTCTCGGTCGAACTCGCATGCGTTGCTATATCAATCATGTTTGTCAATGTTAGTGATCAAAACTATAAGTCTTAATTTCTAGTCTATTATAGCTAAGTCTCGGACTAGGATAGTAAGTGTTGTTGAGATCACGTACTTCATGGAGATTCATCATACAAGTGGAATAAATACTCAAGAAACCGATGAAACTTCTTGACAAAAAGGTATGTGAAGACTTGAACTTATCTGTCACTCAAAAGTTTATCTATTCTATCTCCTACTTCTTGAGACAAAAGTCGTATGCTATATATATAGACTTAGATTATACACATTTGGTATTTCGAGCCGAGTATACCTCGCCTATCTATATCTCGAAATATATGTTGGTAAGCGTTTCGCTTTGACCATGGTTTTCTTTACCTAGTGACGCAAGTCATGATATGTTTCAGTCACCTTGAAAACTGCTTTGACAAGAAATAGTGTAACAACTATATAACGTTATCTAAGAATGTTTCAATGATTGGAATGAGAGTTTAGATTACATAACCAATGATGGACATAAGTATGTTGTGGAAACACATATGTGCATAAGTCCTATACTGGAAGAATGGCTAGTAGCCAAGTCCGCGAACTCAGTCCGCGAACTGCCGAAGTTCTCAAACCCGAGAGTTTCTGTTGGAGTTAACAAACTGCTTGCGTGAGCCAAGTCCAAGAACCCAGTCCGCGAATCGGAGAAGTTCTCAAACCCGAGAATTTCTACTGGAGTTTTTAAACTCTATCCAGTAACTTAAGCCCGCGAACCTAGTCTACGAACTTGAGAAAGGTTATATATATGAAGATGATTTCTGAACTTAAACTTACAAAGTCTAAGGAATGATTTTGAAAACCGTGGTATAAAGTTCATGAACCGATTCATGTGAATCAAATCATCTTTGCTTCAATTGTGTCTTGTGTAGTACATGAGATTTCCTTGCAATTGAACAACTTTCTAACTAGTTCATATGAGTCATTTGAACTAGTTATGGTGAAGAAGAAAATGGTTGGTATGAAATGCTCAAATGGCTAACCTTTTGGTTGATTATTGTTGAACCAACAATGCACATGTTTGGGTACGGTTAACAAACCTAGAAGCGTGCACTTCATTTGTGTATAACAAGCTAAGATTTCTATCTAACGGTTGAGATTTTGCTTTGTGAGCAAGGCGAAACCCTGATTTGAAATACTATATAAAGGAGACATCTAGCATTGTGCAAAAAGTAATCCCCACACCTTACATGTGATACTAGTTTGCATGCTAGAGTCGGTTCTCCTTTACACTTTGGTTTTCTTCTTCTAAAACCAGGTTAATGTCTTAGATTTCATTGGGATTGTGAAGCCAGACCGATACTACTTTTATCGTAGTTGTGTGATCTGATCTTTCATCTTCTATCGTACGAGTACAATCAGATTTATTGGCTTGAGATTAATATCTCCGATAGGCAACATATAAAAAGTAATCACAAACATCTTCGTCTCATTGTTTGTGATTCCACGACATCTTGTTTCGCTACCATACGATTAAGATTGTTGTGAGGTGATTGATTAATCTAGGATGTTCTTCGGGAATATAAAACCGGATTATCAATTGGTTTCTGTTCACCTTGATTTTATATCAAAATACGAAACAAAAACATTAGGGTTTTTCTGTGGGAGACAGATTGATCCTTTGATAGACTTGTCTGTGCGAGACTGATTTGTTTATTGTCAAAGCCTGCGATTTTGGGTCGTAGCAACTCTTAGTTGTGGGCGAGATCAGCTAAGGGAATCAAGTGCGTAGTATCCTGCTGGGATCAGAGGCGTATGGGTGCAACTGTACCTTGGATCAGAGGGATACTTATTGGGCTTCAACTAAAGTCCAGTCCGAAGTTAGCTTGGAGTAGGCTAGTGTCTGTAGCGGATTAATACAATGTGTATTCAATCTGGACCAGGTCCCTGGGTTTTTCTGCATTTGCGGTTTCCTCGTTAACAAAACTTCTGGTGTCTGTGTTATTTCTTTTCCGCATTATATTTGTTATATAATTGAAATAATACAGGTTGTGCATTTAGATCAATCAATTGGAGAGTCCAACCTAACAGTTGTTGATTGATATTGATTGATTCTTGGATATTGGTCTTTGGTACTGTCCAAGTTTATCTCTCTTTAATCGAGACTCGCAGTTTTCTTGAGTAAGATTAAATCGAGAGATTGAGATATAAACTCGTTGATATACTTTTAATTTATTGAGTCTTGTTGATTCTCTTAAAAGTATATTCGAGTTTGTCTATACAGATTGCTACGCGAAATATTGGGTGGTGTTGCTAGACCCCCGCTTTTTCAATATTTTCATGCACATATTGTGATTGTTATGACAAAAGCTCCAATAGAGTCTATCCTATACCATGCCGATAGAGCAGGGAGAATCTCCAAATGGGG
>NC_039359.1:176817821-176874389 GCF_003573695.1 Papaver somniferum | reverse complement strand
GGGGGGGATTAAACAGTTTGGGGTAAAATATCAAGCCCAAACTGCAATAAAAAACCAAGTCGTTGCGGACTTTTTAGCCGACTTTCCTCTGGACGATATCGATGAGATTGAAGAAATCCTTGGAATGGAGCACGAGTTTGAAGATACACCTGAACTACTTCGCTCGGAAAACCCAAGGCGATGGGAAGTTTTGTTGGACGGATCATGTAACTCGGAAGGATCTGGCACCGGAATGGTCTTTACGACTCCGACATGCCGAAGGATCGTTTACAGTCTAATGTTAGAGTTCACATCCACAAATAACATAACCGAGTACGACGCCATTATACACGCTCTCCGAGTAATAATCGCACTCGGCATCGATGAAGTGAGACTCACAAGTGACTCACAACTTTTCATACGACAAATAGACGGAATATATCAGTCTTCTGATGCATGTTTGTAGCGATATCTTCAACTCGCCAAACACTATATCGGGAAGATACCTAGCATTAGTTTCTGGCACCTATGCAGAAACAACAAAAGGCACGCAGATGCTTTAGCTTTCCTTGCCTCCATGTCGACAGATCTGAAGGAAACAAAGGTAAGAATCGAGAGGGTATTACTCCCCTCCATACCCATAGAAGGAGATATGGATTTTCTTAATGTAGGCGCGAACCAAGAATCTTTACCCGAGGGTGATTGGAGAACCCCGATCATGAAATATATAGCCAATGGTGATCTCCCAAGTGACCAGAAACTTGCACACAAAGTGATATCACGATCAGGGAACTACCAAATCAGGGATGACATACTATATCGACAATCATATCTGGGATCTCTGTTTAGATTCCTTTCCTTCGATGAAGGGCAGAAGATATTAAAGGAGATCCATAGTGGTTACGCAGGAAACCATAGCGAGGGAATATCTCTAGCTCACAAAGCCAGATTGCAAGGGTATTTTTGGCCCCGTATGAATTAAGACTCGAAACAAATGGCATAATGATGCATAGAATGCCAAAAATTTGGTAAATGGAAGCCCGCCCCTTCGATGGACTTGAAGTCTTTGCTAAGCCCTTGGTCATCGCCAAGTGGGGAGTAGACATCGTATGGCCCCTACGAGCGGGTACGGGGCAGAGGAAATACCTGATCGTTGCCACGGACTACTTCACGAAATGGGTAGAATCCTCGTCCCTCAGGCACATTAGATACGACGATGTCTTTAAATTTATCTTCGAACCCATCATATGTCGTTTCGGTATCCCAACCACCATCATTTCATACAATGGGGCCCAAATCCGAGGGAAAAACATTGATCTTCTCTTCAACTGCTTCAAGATCAGAAAAAACAGATCCACACCCATCTACTCCGAGAGTAATGTCCAAGCAAAGGCCACCAGAAAGACCATCGCTGACATGCTTAAAAAGAAGTTAGATGGACATGGGGCGATCTGGTGCGAACAACTACATAATGTTCTATGGTCCTATCGGACCACCCGAAGAGAGGCCACAGGGATGACCCCCTTCGCTTTGATATATGGTGCAGAAGCAATAATACTAACCGAAGCGATGATCCCAACAACCAAAACCGAGGCTTGGGAAAAGAACCTAACCTCGGATATGATACTCGCTAATCTAGACGATCTCGAGGAAAACCGAGAGATAGCTCTTCAAAGGATCGAAAACTACCATCGGAGGTTAGCCGAGAATACAACAAACGTGTTCATCATAGGCAATTTAGTCCAGGCGATAAAGTCTAGCCCGAGATCCCACCATACCAGCGCGAGTCGGGAAAATTTTCACCCATATGGGAAGGCCCACTCACAGTCATCGCCAAGGCAGGTGACGGAGCATACAGATTGCTTAAACCTAATGGGAAAGAACTGGAACGCCCATGGAATATTAAGTACCTAAAGCAATATAATGCTTAAACAACCTATTGCATAAAAGGTCAAATTATGAAAACAGGGCTTGAATCCCTACTTGTAAAAGGTCATGAAACCTTACTTGAATGTACTAAGGACTTATAAACCCTCTTTTGAGAATAATAAAATTTCTCCTTTTAGCTCACTTGCTATTTATTTACTCTGTTTATTTCTTTACTTTTATTTGTTTGTTTGTTTATTTATCTGACCATGATTTTTTACTTTTAAATTTCTTGCTTTAGATTTTTCGTCATTTCTTGCACTTGCATATAGAATAATCATTTCATGACAGCATAATAATCAAATCCCATCAAGACTATGACACGGTGCTAGCCACATCTTTCATTCTACAACGAATGACGCGGGTGAAATCCCTAAGCTGCCTGAGACGAACATATAGACCTAAGGCAATGCCATCTATCCTCATGAAGCAAGATGAAGCGGGGACACCCTAAGCTACCTAAGATGGAAACAGACCTAAGGTAATTCCATTACGATCATGAAATCGGATGATGTCCTGCCATAACATGGGATATCCAGAATCGAGGAACTTGTCTTTGGCTAAGGCAAGAATCACTTGACCGAGATATCTCCCTCCAAACAATGGTTAAAAAATGAAAGACTCAAACAACTGATCACTTAACTTAGGTGAAAGTGTAACATAAACTGGACACTATTAAAATACCAAGCCCATGAAGGCATAGGACTAAGACGAGAAAGGAAATGTGCCATATTCAAAGTCCAGTACCGTAAGAGATGCCCTATCCAATTAAGGAACTGATCACTCCTTGGCTTTGTCACTCATGGTTGGACCCGTAGTATGCACAAAAACTACCCTCAGAGCCACCAAAACAAACACATTATGTGATATAAATAAACAAGGGAAATTATCATCCATATCAACAACTACTTGAAAAGAAAGTATTCATCGCGTATCACATATGAGGACTTACCAAAACAAACACATTATGTGATATAATTAAACAAGGGAAATTATCATCCATATCAACAACTACTTGAAAATAAAGTATTTATCGCCTCTCACATATGAGGACTTACCAAAAAATGATTAGCAAAATAATGCCTCCAAAACAGAAGAGGACTTGGTTAGCACACTGTTAACCAATCAAACCATTAAACATTGCCTTAGAAGGGGCACGAGGACTTACCCAACAAACAATATTTTTAACATCACCTCGGAAACAAAAATACCAGTAAGACTTGGCAATTAACCAACAAATAACAAAGTTATAAGAACAGAATGACATACCGACTGCACAAGACGTTGCTGTGTTTCCTTATCCAAGGTGGTCAACACACGATCTTGTTTCTCCTCACTCAGCATAAGGTATTCTTCAGAAAACATCATAGCAGCAGCATCACTAGCACTCCCACCAGCAGCGGTGAAAGAAGGAGCAGGCGAACCCAAAGAAGGACTAGGAAAACCACCAGTAAATGCACTTGGTACGCCAGTACCACCAACACGGCCTATACCACTTCCAACCAGAGCACCTCCATCGGATGGCACACCATTGTCAGCGAGTTTACTCTCCTGGAGAATCCCCATGTCCGATATGGTAGTAGTGCCACCGGGACGAGTGGATTCTTACAATAACGCCTGATCCACATCTTCTAAAAACCCCTCACCAAGATCAATCATCTCATTATCACCAAACATAGTATAAATATCAAAATTCAAAGAATTTTTCGTGACTTGCACATGAGCACTAGATGGGACAGAACCGTTAGCAACCTACATCCTCTGTCAAGTAATGGCATCAGATGCTAAGATATAAAACAGGGGCAAGGTATATATACGTTAAAACACTAAGACAATATTTTCTACCTTAGCACCCTCAATAGATCGGGTGGTTTGTGATGGACGCCTACGAGGAATGGCCCATCTAAGCTTTCATGGCTTGTAAGGCGGCAGATAGTTATGCATCTCGGGAAGCTCCGAAATAACGTTTCCAAGCTCATCCCAGCCATGAATATAAGGACCCACGACACAAAGAAGAACCAAGGACCACTTTGGGTCGTGTGTCTTACGATTTGGTGGGATTAGGAGGATCCAAATTGTACACGATCAAGATACCCTTCAGAGTTCGGCAAGACCTTCAAATTCCCACTCTGAAGCCATCAAACTTTTCGGACTGCTGATACTAGTAGTTCTCTACGAAGTTCGCAGGAGAATACAAATCCTTCTGAGAAGGAACAAACTCGTTCAGCTCATGATCAGTAACCTTACCTTTACATCGCCGAGCACCTTCTCGTACAATGCGGTAAAAATTACCGTTAGCTTGAAATATGGCTCGCTAAGGATCAAGCATACAAAGTACCTCGTACTGGAAAGAATCCAATGGAAAGTACAAGGGAAGGCGAAGTCCTGCATCTAACTGACCCACCGTCACGATTATCTCGTTGGGGCCACAAAGATTATCTTCTAAGATCTTCTTAGTCAAAACGCCGGTCTGACCCACCGGACTGGAAAAAGAAACATCAAACCTTTGAAGACGGTGTTTAACCTTCACCGCCTCTAGATAAGCAGCACCAGACATACTAGAAGAACGACCGGTACTCGGAGCTCTAACTGGTCTCTTCTCAGCACTACAAAGTCTGAATAAAAGAGAAGAATCATAACATACACTGGTAAAAAAACCAGTGGAAACATCAAGAAAAAAGTGAAGACGGCGATGACGATCTCAAGAGAATCATACAGTTAAAAATAATGGCGAGAATTATTGATCAAATCAACCTTAAAAAAGGAAAAAACTAAGAAGGAGAATCTCTCCCAGACATAATGAAGTTCTTTATAGCATACAAGGAGTTAAGAAACAACAGGAAAAGACAGAGAAGAAAGATAATAAAAAGACTCTGAACTCTGAAAAAAGAAAATAAAAACAACATTCTCTTCCCAAGAATATTTTATAAGGAACCTTTGGAAAATCAACCGGCGCCTCAAGTCCAATAGGTAAAAGCGCACTAAAAGTGCAGACGTGGCGAAAACTTCGGACTTGGCGAAAAACACGGAACGGTTACGAGGTTTTCTTCCCATCATGCCCTTGGCAATTTGAAAATAAAAGGAGAAAATTGTGAGGGTAAATACTTGGAAATTTGAAAATAAAAGGAGAAAATTGTGAGGGTAAATACCTGATCGCCACGTATCGACATCCTAAGGGATGATCTCATGATAAGATGATGAGACGGAAGCATCCAATCATACTCAGAAAGGTGATTTCATCAGAATCGAGACGCCTGCTAAACGCTATATGTATGACGCGTGTTAGGAGTGGTCTAATCAACTCAGACGGTCAAGTCTAAAAAGAAGGAATGCATTTAATGAAGGATCAGAAGAGGCGTGGGTGAAGGTATATCGTATCAGAAGACTTAGACGATCTATACTACAAACCAAGAATGGTGCAATACGAGGCCCCTCAAGGAGGAGCAGTACGATGTTTCCCAAGGCGACACAACTCGGAAGGAGAACCGAGCAAGGCACCACGAGGGATAGTGTAGAGTTCGTCCAAAGAAATGAGAATATGTACGACAGCTGGCGAGATCGGGTCATACCTTCACGAGTCTAATTTTTCTATAAATACCAGTCCATGTAGAAGGAAATGACATGTAATCTTATATGGTCTTTCTACAGAAAATTCTAGAGAGAGACTTAGAGAAAGAGAGAGTGAGAAGTCTAAGTAATATTTGTAACTCTTTCAAGGATAAGACCTTAATCAATAAAGAAGATAGTTTTTTTCCCGTGGATGTAAGTCTTCATGGCCGAACCACGTTATATGTTTGTGTCAATCTTTACTTTCATGTACTTTACATCTTGTTTATCTTTGAATCTTGAATGTTAGTAGTTCTATAGCCTTTAGATCTACTTGGGTGTAGCCATCAGAAAAGATGCAGTTACAAGTTCAACATATTTGATGTTTTTTAGTGTTGTCTCGTTAAAAACCTTGCCGAGTGTAATAAAACCCCATGGAAAAAACTATTCTCGATCGAAGGGAAAGAGTACAACATAACTTTAATTTCGAAGTAAAATATGTCGACATCATATCCTTGAATCCTCCCCTTGATGTCGACATCTCCCCCTGATTACTTTCGTTGGAGAAGAGATTATCGTTCCTTCATAATCAACAAACTTTGGATTGCAGTTCTTTTAACATTCCTTTTTTATGTCTTTGTAGGGATAAAACAAACGCATGCTAATGGTTGCTTTTAAGTATATGATTACATTCACTATACTATTCCAATGACGTTGCATTGGCGCTAAGCTATATCTTGCTAACAAGTTCATTGAGGATGTAACATTTGGTCGAGTACATTATGCTAAGTACAATAATGCGTCTATTGTGCTTAGATAAGGGAAATTCATATCCCGACCCATCTTCATAATCTTCTTTTATATAAATTGATCACTTACTTACATTTGAACCTCGACTAACCATGGGAGTGCTAGCAGGATGCATGTCCTTGTTAAATTTTAATAGTAGACCCAGAGCTAGGTTTATTGGAACACGGAGTTTATTGGAAGGTAGACTCATGTTTTAAACATAGACATGATCATGTGAGGGATACTTTGTATGATATATTATGGAGAGCCGGTATTTCAGCAAAGAAAGAAGCGGCTGTCAACTTTTTGACAGATCTACTCGAAGGGAGATCAACACTTAGGCCAGCCGATGTTCTTATTTTTGGGTGGGAAAACGGGAAACACGCATGTGTTGACCTCAATGGGGTGTCCCCTTTAGTAGGTATTGGACATGGCTCGTTTACAGTGAGACAAGCAGCATTGAGGGCGGCCTCAGGTAAGATAGCGAAACATGAGAAAGCATGTCATGATAATAGACATGTCTTTATTCCCTTTTCTTTTGACACATTTGGTTTTTTGACCCCTGAGGCGATTCGACTTCTCAAGAGAGTCCAGAAAGTCATGCACAGTAATGTCATGACTCCTGGTTCGAGAGAGTTTGTTTTTAAAAGAATAGGATTTGCTATTCAAAAAGGGCTTGCAACGCAGCTTGTTGCGCGCTTACCCGATACGTCGATATAACAATCTTAATATTTAAATTATTTTAGAAAATTAAAACAAAAAAAAATCGTAAAACCAAAATTTTGGACGTGAAATAATGAAGGTTAAAAAATAATAAAAATAATAATTTTTTTGTACTTATTTTTGGACGTGAAATATATAAAAAACGATATAAAAAGAAAAAAAATCATAATTATGGCTAACCAAAAATACGAAAACCTACCCAAACATATAAATATTATATAAATGTTTTGTTGTAAATTAAAAATATAATTATTCATTTAAAAATATTAGGATTTTTGTTTCCATCTTTCTTCATATTGTTCATTAAAAAGCACTAAAACGATATATTTTCTATATAATAACAAAGTTTTTTAACGCGTTCTCATTCACCGGAGCTCCACATTCACCAGAACTCCACGTTAATTTTCGCTTCTGGTTGATTCTAGCCCCACTAGTTTTTTTTTTTTGAAAACTTATTAAATTTAAAACAAAAAAAATTAGGAAAATATATTTTTTCCAATAATAAGATAACTAAATCTTAAAAAATATTCAAAAAGAATCTTGCTTGAAATAGCTAAACTTAGGCCAATAAATTTCAAAGGGAATTTTTTGTGACCTAAAATAGTTAAATCTTAAAAATTTCATAACATGCCAAAAAATCCACGATTTCTTTCATGATAATCAACAAATTAAATCACAAAATCCACAAGTTCATCATGATAATCAACAAATTAAATCACAAAATCCACAAGTTCATCATGATAATCAACAGATCAAAACAATTATGCATCACATAATAAATAAATAACGACAAATGTCCAATGTCCGTTTACAGTCTTAAAAAATAGAATTTTCCTAATTACAACCCCAAACTATCAATTAAAACTCTAAAATAGAGAAATCGAAAGGAAGAAAAAAAAATGATTAGTACGGTCGTGGGTACTAACCTTTTGATCTGATGATGAATATCTTTGGCGTGTATCTTTGTCAGTGGTCTGCACATCAATTAAAAATTTTGTTAGTATTTTGAAAAATAATTGAGAGCAAAGATTATGATCTAGAAGAAGCTAATACAAAACGAGCACGAAAAACCAAAACAACGAATGTCGTAATTCTAATCAGAGTAACCATCCTGATTCAACTGTTACTTTTCTTAGTTTTTTTCCATAGTTAAAAATAAACTGGTTTAGAATAAAAAATGGTTCAGATATTTTGTGCGCAAAAATAACTCCAACCACTAATTGCGGCAATATGAAGATATAACTTGGAATTTTATCAATATTATGGTATTATTTCCTGAGTTGAAGATTTTTTTACTATTTCGAGATTTTAAGGTATAGTGATTACCGAAACTAGAAAAAATAAAGCGATTGAAATAAATTAAAGATATTTTAAATAAGTACGCTTGGTAAAAAAAATATATTGTAAACGCGTGTCAAAAATATATTAGAAAATACAGAAACTTTGGACGTTGATTAATATAATTCCAGAAGAGAAGTCTTTTATTTTTGGGTTTAAAAGCTCTTATAAATCACCCGAGCAAAAGCTAAATCATGTGTTTTCCGTGGTTTTTTTTTCATAGAATTTTATTGATTTTTCTTTTTCTTGTGATGTCTGATTGCGCCCACTGTTTTGTTTTGTAGGGATAATCGAAATTATTATTGATTGAAACGACGTCTATTATTGGTGTTGTTGCTTCTTTTGCTCCAGCTGGTGCGTATAATAACATAAAGAAATTAGGGTTTGCTCATTTTCTCTGTTTTATTTTGATTTTAAAGTTTCTTCTATTTTCTCCTAGACGTTCTTATGTTTACTAATCAAATTTTTGGGATTTTATAGGCGAGATTTTTCCAGCATCAGCATGTATAGTTGGGGTTTTCAAAAATCATCCCTGCAATACTTATCAATCACAAGGTAAAATATATATCCAGGAAATATTTAGATTTTGATGTGAACTGTGTTTAACGGCAGAGATCGGATTTTTGTATTTCTTTATACTCCAAAAAGTATCATTCTATATACCAGATACGTCGTTCCCCTCATTTGGAGGACCTAATCTGCAGTTTCCTATTTTTTAGCTTACACAAGTTATTGCTTATTGGTAATTGCAGTAAAAACAACACCATTTTATATGGGTCATAAGAACACCACTTTTCTCTTCTAATGGCAGCTTTTTATTTTTTTGTTTTTGTTTTGTTAATCAACGATATGCTGTAGCTTTGCAGGTATCCTCGAATCTGTTAGCCCTGCAAATGTTAATGTGAATGGGATGACTAATAGATATTCACATGAAAAGTTATTTCAATAGAATTTCTGATAGAATTTCGCACGGAAGAAATTGGGTGATGCCCTGTACTGAAAAGGTGATAAATTTATACTTTTTGTGGTTTAATTTTTTTTTCTTGACCCATGGCTTTTTGCGATTTCATCATCCTATGAATGGATGAATCAATGCATTTTTACGTTTTAGATTTTTTTCTTTCGATAGATTCATTCTTTTGATTATCCTTTTTAGCAGATGTGTTGGTCCTTTTAATGTGTGATTAAAAGGGTTTGCAATCACATAATGGAGCTGAAAGTTCCAACGGAGACGAACTAATATTGTACGACTGAATTTTCTTGGCAAGTTCTTTTTGGATTTTTGGTACGTGTAGCAACACGAACATTTATACTTCACACAAGCTACTCGATCCATTCATTTGAAAGGAAAATCATTCATTTGTGCACACTGGTATATAGACTTATGTGCAGTTTAATTATATTTTGCAGTCGATCTATTTTATTTTCAGTTTTATACTTTCAGCCACTTTGAAGTAACTATAGAACGTGAAATATTAGATTTTGGGGTTTTATTAAATTACCTTATTTTGGAACTGTTGTTTTTATGTTTCATGCTTTGAAAAATCAGCATTATGCTTGAAAGATGACTATACAGCACACGGTGTTTGCCTTGGATGCTATATCGGAACACTTCCAGCATTTGAAATACCTATACCATAATCCAAATTAGAAATTAAAAAGTAACAAATCACCTTGAATGTCCACTTAACGAAATACAAGTCAAGAGCTTTTTTTTTTTTTTAATTGAACAACTTATTTTGCTGATAAGTTTCTTGGTCTTCTTTAATTGAATTTGAAATACATAAATTATACTGACATTCCTCCCGATTTTGGTGGGTAGCAGTGGTTTCTGTTTTTGTTGATGGATTGGCGGTGAAATTGTTTGAGCATTATAATTTAGTTTATATTTATTTTTTTGTGAAATTTCATTTTGGTTTTTTCCTAATTCTGTATTTAGGTTTTCTATTTATACGCCAGCAATCTCAAACTCGATCCAGAACAAGGCAACAATATGCCAACTCAACTAACATCTTATCACTTATGCAGGGACAACCACCTGTTAAAGCCATTGGAATAGCCTGGTTCGGAGTATCAGACTATTCCATTGATTAACATTAAGGATTTTGCTGTACATTGCAAACAGGTAACAATTTTATTTATATCCCCATTATTAATATAGGTTATTAACTTTTTATTCTGATTCTCACATCACCCATTCCACTTCAGCAAAAATGCCAAGAATTAAATTAAAGTAGTATTCTTCGTACTAAAAATTAGCAGCAACACTTCAACCATTTTGGTGGCATCAACTGTGTCATCTAGGCTAATTATTTAGCTTCTTCTATTTTGGGCTTTTGTTTGAATTGAAGCCTTAACAATCTGCAAGAAAGATAGTTACCTTCCTTATCTATGCCATCATATGTCAAGTGCTTTATTTATTTGGTAAGATTACTATCCTTTCTATTCGGTGAAAATTTTGAATGAAGAACCAGAATTTTTGCCTGTCAGTTTGCTTTGTTGAGCAGCCATAAGGGGTTGGTTTTGGTAGGATTGTACTGAAGGTGATCATTTTTTTTAGTTTCCTATTCAGATGAGGTATTAACTATTTGAAACATGATAATATTGAAAGATGACTACAGGAAAAAAGCCAAAAGGAGAGTTTTCTCCATTTGATCATCTTTTTGAACGTAGCCTTCATCGAACTTTAATTTTCATGTTACCGCATTAACATATTTCGTACTGAAAGTGTTTTCCTGTGTTAATAGCCCTTAATCTATGTGTGAAAATTGATGATCCAGAAGATATATTAGACGATAGGGCATCAGGAAGGTCAAACGTGCTTGGTTCTGTCAGATATATATGCAACTAAAGAACAGACGTTGCCTAGGATGACGCTCTCTACCTACTCACTGTATTTCCATGGACGAGCCAGGGAAGGGTCTTAGAGTTCAACGCCGGTCTATTAACCCATTAAGATTGTTAAAACTGATTACAAAATGGGACAAGACAATAGTCTACTGGCAGTTATATTGGTAATATTTTGTACAACTGCACAATGTTGCATCCCAAGGTGACTTGAGGAAGGAAAGTAAGAAACCGACTTAAATGGGAGAACCGACAGCTGCAATCCTATGTATAATTAAGATGAATTAAGTTTGATATTCAACATGAATACTTAATTGGTAAAAGTCCTTTCTACAAATGCAAAATTTTCTAATTCTTAAATATGTAAACGGGTACAAATTCAGAAAAAGAGGGTCATAATTGTGTGTCATGCTAATGCCAATAAGTGATGCTTGAAAATTACGAATTCAACATTAACATTGGCTTGGTTGGACCTTTTAGAGCATAACAGAGATGGTATGGTAGTTTAGATCAACTAGATTGGGCTAGATCACCGAGTTTAATCAAAACAGGGCTGTGGAGAGTTTCACGGTTCCTGAAGAAGTTGTGAAGAATTTCAATCGGATTTGGTCTCTGTTTTGGATTAGGATGATCCTGTTAGAACTAAACAGGATCGGTGCTTGCTTCAGACTCGATTAAAAAGGAAAAAATGGTTTGATTTACGAGAAACATGGCATAATTCTTCACCGCATGTAGAATTGATGGATTGGACTTAGGTGATATTTACTCGGACTTTCTCACAAAGATTGGTTGGTTTGGGCATTGTTTATCTAAACAGGAATTATAAGGAGTTTGGTTTCGAGAAAATAGAAGATTTCTGTGTGTTTTCGATAAAACAGGGAGGTAAAGTTTTCTCGGGTATATTTGATTTTATTTGTGGAAGTAGGGTGTGAAGATGAGGCTAGAATATCCTCTGCTAGATTTTTTTCTATCATAGAGAGATTTTGAAGCCACCCACTGACGGGTAAAAGAAGTAAAAGAGGGAAGAAATCACGTGGCTTCCGGAGAAACAAAAGAGAAGATTTCATCGATATTTCTTGTCCCAGAAGGTTTCTATGTGTATAAATATGAGAGAAGTGTCAGAAAGGGTGGACGAGAGTTGGTGGTAGTTTTCGAACAATAAAAATCATTGCAGAGTGATTCTGCAGTAGCAGCAGAGAAGAGGAAGAAGAAGAGTTGCGGAGGACATATCAGTAGTGTCGTTCTCAAGAACCCTAAGTTGAAGAACATAGTTGTAGAGAACATCGCATATAGTGTAGTATCATTCAAACTATTCAGTAACAGTCCGTTAGCCATGTTTATCTTCATTTTGAAACACATATTGTAATGGTGATTTCTGTAACGACCATTAAGTGTTGCGGATTCACTGTATTATTATTTCTCTCAATAAAAACACCCTTTGAGCCATGTTTCTATCTTATGAGTGTGTTTTGAGCATGATGAGTTAAACCCCATCACTGCGACGACAGAGGAAGCCTTATTTCACAATTGTTTGGTAACTATAATTGATTCCTTATGACTTTTTGCACTTATTTTAATTGATTTATGATTTTCACTAATTAGTCGTGATTTCGTTTTATGGTGTATGTTTAGACGTAAAAGCTTTTGATACACCATGCTTGTGATTTACATCTAATATATCAGAAATCTACCTTGGAAAAGAATAAGAATCTACCAAAGAGCTAGAATTGTTATGAATCACTTATTTGAACAAATAAATTTTGATTAATGGTGGAATCATGAGCCTCAGTAACCTCTCGATGTTGTTACAATATCGTGTAAATATTATCTTTGTTTTTAGTGTTTTCTCTTTTTAAGTCTTAAAACCAATCTCAACAAGTTGAGTTGACGACAATTTTCTTACCACTATCACAACACATCAATTTTTGGCGTCGCCGGCGCGGACTTGTTTTTAGATTAGGTTTCAAATTTTATTTTTTTAGGTTTATTTATTTTATTTTATTTATTTTGTAATATTTTACTTTGGGTATTTTTCTTTTTGGCGTGTAGGTTTTGCTTGAAGCTAAAAGTGGAAAGTTGGACTTGCCTAAAAAAATTACAAAAAAATCCAAGATTTTTATTTATTTTGTTTTTCTTAGTTTTTCTTTTCTTTATTTTTGGACTTGTATATATTGTTTGTTTATTTATTTTTTTAGTATTTTATTTATATAAAAAAAAAACGTGCACACACCAGTTGCATCATCAGACTACCGAGTTTAGGAAAATTCGTGGATTAGTAAGCTGAACCCGTACCTTGGGCCTTATGGGAGTTACCCGCTGAAAGTCCACAAACCTCAGCCTTGTGCCTTTGACCAGTCTTTGACTGTAGGTATATTTTGTTGTGGTAACCTGAGCTTACCCATTTTAGTCAACCTTGCATTTGCACGTGCACAATAAAATGTCGAACTGATATTATAATAGCCAATACAATGAATATCCGACTGAGTTTGAAAATGGACATTATTCATATTATGACCATAGTGTGTGTTAGAGCATAGCTCGGTTGAACCCACCAAGCATTGGTATGTTAAGTTTCGTTGTCATATTTTAGTGTGTCAAAGCTCATCTACGAGTCGCTTTATTATGTACTAGAGACAACTTCGTTTAGGTTATAATAAAAAGTATAGGAATGTTGAGACATACAAGTATTACTCGAAGACCTAAAGAATGTGAAGAAGTAATGAGATATAACGACGACATCATCCTTCCTCTTGAGGTTAGTAATATTGACTTGAACTGTTTCATTCCTAACGTATCTTTCAAGTACTATATTGAAAATAAAACTGCGAAGCTGTATATTGGATATATTAGTCTAGTATTGAGACATGATCACATGATCATAGTATTAGGGAATAGACTACGAAGTATAACGCTTATCTTTTGAACTTCGTAGATATGAAATTGACATAATCTTATCAATGTTGTTATGATTATGTGAATGGGTAATGGTGAAGATTTCATCCTAGGAAACAATGTTTTACATTTGTTTAAAAGAAGTACATTCATGAACTTGTTTTATGAATCGAAAGGGAAATCGCTAGACTTATTGGTACATCTATTCATTTTAGATCTTTGGATTACCAATATGTGTTAGATGGTAGAACCGATCGCAACTTTGTTATGTATCTTGGTATAACTAATCAGAATGCCTGACTTAAGATTTAGTATGACTAGTTTTGATTAATTAGTGTAACCGATCCTAAGTAATCACCTGAGATGGTATGATCGATATTTGTAATTAGTGTGACAAATCCTACTAATTGGTATGACCGTTCACAGAGGTTGTGTAATCGATCATTGTAATTGGTGTAACCGGTCCTAGTAATTAGTGTAACCGATCCTGGTATTTGGTGTATCCGATCATAGTGACTGGTGTGACCGATTACACAATACCATGAGAATATGGTAACAGGTCCTGGTATTTGGTGTATCCGGTCATAGTGACTGGTGTGACCGATCAAAAGTGTTTCCAAATTAGGGTATAACCGATCCTAGTGATTGGTAGAACTGATCACAGGTGAACCAATTCTAAACTTGTTTGGAAGTGTGGTATAATCGATTCCAAGAATGTAAATATGAAGATGATTTACAGAGAAAAGATTTCAATATACTTTAGAAGCGGACAATAACTCTTAAATTTATTGTTCAAAGATGTTCCTTAGTACTCAAGGAGATCCTGTACCGAAATTAATTAAGAATCTTTTAATTAAGGTTTTTGGTTATATATGTTTTTAGTGACCAGCAATTAAATTCATATTTCTAGAGAATAAAAATTAGTAATGTGCATTTACTAATTGGACATTTTCTGTTGAGAGATTTCGGAAAATATTGGACAAACATTTACTGGAATTATGAAAACCGAATCTTGCTGATGCGTGTCGTAACCACAAAAAATTAGTGAATATTTTTCAACTCAATTAACAAGTAATATGGTGGTAGTTAAGTTCGTTCCCACGAGGAGAAAGAGGTTTTAGTTGTCTTATAATGTCACAAAATGGGGGTTTTGTTTTAGCTTTTATAAAGAAAAAGAAAATAAACAAAGCAATTAAAAGATAAAGTTGAAATCAATAAGAGAGACAAGATACGGGAATCCTTCTTCGTTGCAAAACAATATTTCAAGTTATGTTCTTTTCCACTTTTTATTAATCACAGATTATCACCAACCGTAGGATAGCAGGTTCGCTTAGCTAACCCCAAAATTCCTCGTTTCATTGAGTAACAGTTTCGCTTAGTTATCAGATTCTATTCAAAAGAACCACCTTGAGGTTTGCTTACAAGATGTAATTCCCACGAATGCATTAAGATTTATGAATTTAGGTTTAGTACTAGTAGTTAGACTCGGTTCGCTCGGTCCACTTTCTAGCATTGTATTCACACACAATTGCTCCACATAATCCCTCTGCAAGGTCTCGTGTTTTCTACTTGTGTAAAGAGTCAAGAAACGATTACGTATTCCCTAATTTTCACTAGCTTTAGATCAAATTAACAAATCAATTTAGTTGACCACCTAAACAATCTATCAATCAAGCATAAACATTCTTATTAGCAAAAACAAACGATAATCATGTGAAAACTTCAAAGTAGATTTAAAACAAAACTCAAAGCATGTTAAGAACTAGGAATTCATCCTCAATCAATAAGAAAATTACCTACTCATGGTTTTGACGTTCACAAAAAATAAGGAAAAGAGAAAGCAAACAAAAACCAAAATTTGGTGTGTGTAAAGGTGTAAAAGTGTAGAAGTGTACAGAAAAGTAGAGAACTTCTCTATTTATAGGCTTCAATTTGCTTGAAATCCTCTTAGGAATAGAATCTCTTTCCCTTTGTAGCTCAACTTCCAAATCCAAGTCTTCATCAAATCTTACATCTGCTCTTTCCAAGTTCAAGCTTAATTTTTCATCCAATTCCAAATCAAAGTCTTCACATCCCATGAGAGAAACTCACACAAAAATCTGTTATTTTGGGTCGCCGGAAAAGTTCTCGGGATCACTAGAATCCGATCTGAAACGTGTCATGTACCTGAGTACAGTGACAAAGTAGGGTTGATAGATTGAGGATGAACCTCTTCCAATTCCGAAGAATCGAGCTTCTCTGGTTCAAATGAACACAACCTAAGAACAAAGTTCTTTTTTTGGATTAATAATTTTTATACTCTTCGTTACAGGCTGGTTTTTCTTATAAAGCGAGAGAAATCTAACCTAGCATCTAACGGCTACAATCTCACCATATGTTTACATCTAACTCACTCTTTACAAGTGATAAACACACCTACTCATAACTAAGGGCTACCAATCACAACTAACACTAGATACTAATAAGTAGAATGATAAGGGCACTCCCGTTCGACAACGGTTACATGACATTACCTTCCCCTCCAAAACATCCTTGTCCTCAAGGATGGAATTAGAGCGGCACTGATTTTCCTCAAATGTCGTGCCACTAGGGAACTGCAGACCATGTAATTGCTGCTCAAGCTTTTGTTTATTGCCATCCTTCACAATTGTTGGTCCCTCATGTTGTTGCCCGATGGAGTTTTCATATCTGCACAACTCCCGGATTGGTAAGCATCACTTGAATTATCAGTCCTGACTATGGTCACGACTTCCAGTGCACTCATGAACAACAACTAATAAATTAAGAATCCAAGTAAGTGTTGGTTCAAGTGTAGCTATAAAGTCTTGACTGATTGGTGATCTTGTATAGTTCCGCACAATGGGTGTATCCACAGTTCTCTGTCTTCTTATTTGCAAGGAATAACATAAGCATGGATAAGCAAAAGTTGATTTCAGCAACCCTGGTTGTTAAAAAGATAGGAAACTGTTGCAAACTATATGTTAGGGCCATCCACTTATAAGTTGCCATCAAGTGTGGGTGCACTAACTGAAATTCACCACCCTTGCACATTGAATTAGTACCATTCAGAACAGGTATAGTACTCACTTGCCATGCAATGAGTAGGTTATGCTTTAAGCTCCTCCACCCTTGGGCAGTACTTAAAATTTTTATTGCAGTGGTCAGGTCCCAGCTTTTTTTTCGCAGGAGAACGGCTACAATCTGCTTACGGACCTCAGCTTCGCAGATGCAGTCCCTCTTATAATTCTAGTTGATATCAAGGCCCCCCACAGAGATAAAAATATTATCAACCCACCTAACATTTCGCACACTAAACCACCTAGTTGAAAAAATTTTGAATTTCCACTGCAAGTACCCTACCCACAGCAACACAGTTATCTGCGAAGGAACTCCAACTTGGTAGAAACAGAAGCAATCAAGAGACTGTGCAGAAATAAACTTGTACCCATGAGAGTGCACAGTTGAAGTGATCAACCGAAGTGGCTTTATGTGTTGAGCCCTGATATTGAAAATGCAACATCAAAGATAACACAGACGATTTCCTCTCTTCCATACAAGGAGCATAATACTGCTGAGATTCCTCTCGGGCACTTCATCAGACAGCTCGCTAGCACTACGATTGATTCCATTTGCAGCCAACAAAAGCCCATTTGAAGACTCAAATTAAAAATTAAAATGGTACCCAAACTCCAAAATCAGCTCGTATACAGATTCATAACCGTGTTCATCCATCCAAGTTGACACCACCCCAAAAAAGGTGACTCGATCATCAACACAACATTCATAAGTAGCAGCGAAAGAAGAATACCCTTGACTAGCGAACAACTTTTCTCTATCATATATCCAGCGAGCAAACTTGATGATAAATACTACTTGGTAACTCGTCGTATTCCTGTTATCAATCATTTGAAAAGGTCTGAAGAAGCTAAAACAACTTTTGAATGGTGTCAGCATCAATATAGAAGTAGAAACATGAATTTCAACAAGGTCAGCTGCTGAACTTACAACTTTAAGCAAATGGAAAGAGACCCTGTCAACTGATGCAATATAGGATCTAAACCCATTACAAGGATCCATAGTAATTATCAATACATGAAGAACTAGGGCCTCGAGTTGCAGTTTCATTAACGCCTGACAACACTTCAGCTGCAAAGGAGAACATGCATTTCCCAACATCTCAGGATTTTGAGCAAACATTTTGAACTGCAACCATTCACAACAATATAAGAATTTATAAACAGTATGAAATCCACCAATTTGTACCCACAGAAGCAACAACAAATTGTTGGTATAATTTCTCCTTTGCAACAGTTTGACAAGTAAGTTACTGCTATCACCAATATCATTAGGTGTAATCAACCCAGGTAACATGAAGTCCATAACCCACACATTCATTTGATGTCCAAATGTAAAATCAAGTGTAGGAATGCAAGACATCTCTTTCCCACGATCAAACACACTATGGAGAGAATTGAAAATCAGGAACAGACATGTACCAACAATCCATTTGTAACAAACCTTACCCAAATTTGATTCACCAAACAACCAATCTGATTGGTAACCATGCCTGTTAACCGGTTCACGAATAGAATAACCCTTGAAGTTGGCCATTACAATCAAACAAGAAGTAGTTGGATCGAAATAGTGTCTAGAAACATCAGTAAAAGATGATAACCCCTGAATAAGATGAAACTCTTTTCCACGATCATATACTTTATCCGCATGTTTGAAAGAATGGTAACAATTTAACCCAGTAGGAAGTGTGTGGTTAAAAAAAATTGTGCTCACAACACACAATATCCATTAATAGCATTTTAACAAACAACTGCCAGGCAGTACCAAAGACACTACCACTAGCTAACATACAAGCAATTTGATCTCTGAACCATGAATATGGCCAGTACCCATGTTTATGAATTCAATTATTAAACAAGTTCCCTATAGTATCCTTCTAACAATTTCAAGCACACATCAAATTTAGACCCAATTTCAGAATAACATTTGGCAAAAGCAGAATTCCCTAAACTGAGATCAATCTTCTTTCCTCGATCGAATAATGAACGAGTAAAATCAAAAAGGAGATTAAAGAAATCCTTACAATTCAACTCGATGTGGATCATGATTAATTCCCTTAAGGTTTCAAGGTTCTCATAAATAATCTCCTTCAGCACATGGTTCTCTCTGTCGACATCATTCACTTCAGCTTTGGTGATTTCTGTAATATGAGAATCATCCTCTTCTTCATCGAATAAAAAAGAAGGAATTAACTCATCGCAGCAATCGAGAGAATCATCTTCCTATTTCATTGATGAAATTGAAGATTTCTGAGCGAAATCACTTACTAACTCTGAATCAACATGAGTTGGTTCCATGCGGTCACCGATGTATTTCTTCACCGTTTTCAATTGTTGAACCACTGATTGGAGCAATCCCATACTTTCTTCTGAATTCTCATCATATAATCTTCGCTCTATTACTAGTATTTCCTTGATTTCCCTTGATAAGATATTCATCCATGAAGTTACCTGATTAGGAGGTCGAATAAATTCACCCTCCAGCTTCTCTGATACTGCATCTAGAAATCTTCCCAAGGTATAAATCTTCTGTGATAATAATCCAATTTCAGTGAATTCCATTGGATAAGATTCCTCCATATCTGCAACCTCCATTGAAGAAAAATCGCAGAATCGAACGGCTTTAGATACCAATTGTCATGTACCTGAATACAGCGACAAGGTAGGGTTGATAGATTGAGGATAAACCTCTCCCAATTCCGAAGAATCGAGCTTATCTGGTTCAAATGAACACAACCTAAGAACAAAGTTCTGTTTTTGGATTAATAATTTTTATACTCTTCATTACAGGATGGTTTTGCTTATAAAGTAAGGGAAATCTAACCCCTAGCATTTAACGGATACAATCCCACCATATGTTTACATCTAACTCACTCTTTACAAGTGATAAACACACCCACTCATAACTAAGGGCTACCAATCACAACTACCACTAGTAGAATGATAAGGGCACTCCTGTACGACAACGGTTACATGACAAAACGGCACCGGGATAGTGTTCAGGTTACTAGAGTCAAAACTGACGGAGCTGTTTTGGATAACAGTCATCTATGGTCTTCTAACGGTCAAGGGAGTGCGTCAGGCTGCTCAATCAACTTTCTTCATCAGGGTTGAGTCGGCTGACTGGATCTTTTTCACTGAGTTAGGTTTTACGATTCATGTGAATCTACGAGTTGACTCGTCAGAGCAGCAAACTGGCCGAGTTTCCTCTGTTTTCAGGTTGTTTTCCCGGCCAAATCCCGGCCTCATTTATCTTCAATTCCTATACAACCTGTATCCTAACATACATATGTAATCTTAAACATTCATTCTTGCACCAAATTGCTGCTACTGCACCAGCATACAACCTTCGTATCACCACCAGACCTTACCCTCTGTTCAATTTCTTCTTGTGAACACATAAATTACGATGGCATACACGTGCTCACAAAAAATATTCGCACTTTATATAAAATCAATAAGAGGAATGAAATACACATAAGATGTTATGAGTTCGAAGCCTATTAGACTTTGAGCCTTAGGACTCGTCATCGTCTGGTCACAGAGGATTAGATCGAACCATGCATATGATCAAAACATAACAATAAGACAAAAAGTAAAGTGTTGAATGTAAATGAGACAATGATTTACGTGGTTCAGTAAGGCCTACATCCACGGGGGTTGGAGTTTCACTATGTAATGAAGAGTTACAATGATAGTTGAGCGGTTCTCTGAATCACGAAGCTAAGGGGAAAATGGAAATCATACTTACTCTTCCTATATTCTCTCTCTTTAAGATCTCCTGTTCCTACTAAAAAATGGTCGACCTCCTCTCTCTTAGTGGATAGGGGTATTTATAGGGACGATACATGGGGTCCACTGTTAGAGACAGTTGCAACCTTATCTTCTTGATTTCTGTGCTAATCCCGCCGATATCTTTGTTCTTGACCGAATGCTTCAACGGTCATGTGCGGCAGCGAAGGGTTTCCTCTTTTTCTTCCACAAGCTGATTGACACGTACCCTATGCTTAGGGTATTTAATGTGGGTGGTTGGGATGGTCCTCACGCGTCAGATAGGTGTCGGGTTCCCTTGTCCCTTCCTCGTCAGTGAGACCAATCCTCACCATTGATTTTGGATCTTCCTCGAGATGGGATAAAGCAGGTCTTCGGGTGTTCTTCAGTACTTCGCGGTGGCTCGTTCTTTCGGTGCTCCGTGATTCTTAGCCATCATATCAGTTCGATGATGATTATATATAGATGACAGATACCCCTTGGGTGTTGATACGTG
Organism: Papaver somniferum; assembly: GCF_003573695.1. NCBI lineage: Eukaryota > Viridiplantae > Streptophyta > Magnoliopsida > Ranunculales > Papaveraceae > Papaver > Papaver somniferum. The sequence continues at coordinate 176,853,008 of NC_039359.1, read as the reverse complement.
GCATCGTGCCTTGATGTCTCAAGCTGTGGGTCTTCCACGTGTGACTCCTTAGACACGTGGCGAGTGATGAATTATGTGTATACAATTTGCCCCTTTTCTTCTAATTTGGGTGTCGGTCAAAGTTAGAAGAAAACTATCTTCTCATATTCTTCATCTCTCCTTAATAACTTCTCCTAGATTTTAGGGCACGTTTCCCACTACTAGAAATAACTCCTTCTCGAATCATGGGACGGTTTCAGTTTCTTGCATGCTATAAATAGGGGAGAGGATGCTATTGAAATAAATTTTATCCCCCCTTCATTCTCTTGTCAGTTCATTCTCTAAAAATTTTCTTCTTTCTTCTCTTCTCTTTTGTTCTTTAGCCAATAACTCTTGTTGGTGTTGTTCAGAGTCATAAAAATCGGAAGTCTTCAGTTGTTGTTGTTCATCAGGTTTTCGCGGATCGTCTTTACTTCCATCGTAACGCTTCTGATTTAGGTATGGCATTCTTTTAGCTTCCATTCACTTTTGTTTGATCTTCTTTTTCTGCTACTGTTTCTAGGTTTGGTGATGAAGAACACGACAGTATATATACTTGCTCCTGTTCTTGATCACAAAACCTATTCTTTCTTTTTTGATCGTTAGGACCTCTTTTTAATGGTTACGACTAAATTAGGGTTTTGGAATTTCACGAATCTTATCCTAGATGTTTTTTATGTGGTTTGATGATATTTCTGATGAGTTGGGATATTTTCTTTGACCTTCGTTATTTCCGTTTCCCCTTGCAGATATGGGTGATCGTCATCGGATTCCATACCAGACTCCTCCATCGAGCCCTTATAGATCTCCTCCATCCAAGAATCCTGACGTATCTCCGCCGAAGGGTGGTCCACCTAGGTTTTCCCAGCCAGATCCTCGAGCTCAGAAAACTTCATCTGCGTCTGGTCCCCGAGTTACATCTACTAAGAGAGGGGATCCACCGAGGGGTTCTCAGTATGTTGTTAATCGTCCTTCTGCTTCTCAGCATGCTGAGCTGACGAGTGCACCATCTCCTACTCCTCATCGTGCTGAACCGCTAGATATACATCCTCTTCGTTCAATTGCTCCAGCTACTAAGCCTTCTCAGAAATCTTCGGTCCCACTATCTACTGCTCCTGTAAAGGGGAAAATTGTCAAAGGTTCTGTGCGAAGGATGACCCGTCGAGAAATCCGCCAACCAAGAGGAAAGCTTCGGATATGAGTCCCCCGAAGAGGCCGTCATTGGATAAAGTTGATGATTCTGATGCTGCCCCAGTTATACGAAGCGTCTCCATTGGTAAGAAGAAGGTTACTTTAAAACACATAGACCTCGAGGCGTTCAAGGTAATGCATGAGCTCGAAGCTTTCGATGTTAATTTTTATGCTCCCGATGATGATCTCACTTATGATTTGATCAAGAATTATAAGTACGATGACTTTCATATGCTGACCACCGTGGGGGCCTTCGAGATTGGCCTTATGTTGCCCCTATATAAGTCGGGTGACTCTTTTTATTACTATTTCTTAGCTCATCATGAGGATTCTACTCCACATACTCATTGTCACTCAGTGGTACAGTTGATTGGGAATTACCTTCGTTCTCTTAAGGAGTGTTACCTTCGGAGTAAAGGGTAGACGATGATGATGCGCTACGTTCCTAACCCGGCTGAGAGAAACTGGTATACTCATGAAAACTTCAATGCTTCCTTTGGTGACTATGTTAATAGTAGGAATCTTAAGCCATGGATCGTCGGTCTTCGTACTATTCCTGCTTCCCAGGGTAAGGTTCGTCTCCTGAGTAAGGTGAGTGGCTCGAAGTTTCGTTACGTCCCTGGTGCTGAAGGAACTTCTCAGCGAAAACTTTTCCCTGCTCGTGAGCGACTCAAGCGTGATCACGATTATGAGTGGCACGCCACCGTTATTGAGGTTGTCGGTCATTGGGATTATGGTTGGGTACCTGGTCAGCACAGATTGCGCCCTATCGCTGGTAGTCAGCCTCGTGCTAGTGCCCCAGCTCGTTATGGTAACTTCTTCCCTTGGCAGTTGAATTTTGATGGTATGGACTTTGAGTATGCCCTCGATGCTGATGATGTAGACGAAGAGGAAAGCTCTGACGCTACTCTTCCTCTAAAGGATGTTGCTAATGTCATGGTATGTCTCTTTGTGAGTTTATAATTTATATACTTGCCCATTTTCTTCTTAGTTTGATTTGGTCGTAGTATGGAGAAAATTTCCTTCTTGATAACGTTGTACTATGTCCTTAGATAACAAAGAAGAAAAAATAGGTCTGGTTCAATCTTCCACCGATGCTGTTGAGGAGACTGAGATTCCTAATGAAGTTACCAGCTTTGTGAATGATGAGTGCGTCGAGGAAGAGGAATAAGTTACCGATGATGAGGAACGTACAAGTACTTCTCCACAAAATCATGAGGATAGTGAGAATATGGGTGGTGGAGCCGCTGAAGAGGAGGTTACCCCTGGTGGTGAAAAGGACGTTCCCGCTAATGATATCCAATTAAACGTTCCTGCTAGACCGACTTAGGAGTTTTCTTTTGGCAAGGTCTGTTCCGCTGGAGACCCGATTGATATGGCCGCGACTATGGGGATAGCTTCAGATTTCTCCATACTCTCGCCCAACGATGATTGGGATGTTCTTGGACGGACTGGTGGGGAAAAGGAAACTGAGATGGAGGAGATTTCTGATGGTGAAGATGCCGGCGCTCTTTCTAACAAGGAGGCCCAAGTGAAGAGTAGTTCTGATGTTAGAAAGAACGCCGCTTTTCGTGGTGTTTCCCCTGAGGTGTCTTCAGGTTGTTTTGAGAGAGCCATGATGCACGATGGTGACGATACTACACTTGACTGGATGATGAAGAAAAAATTGATGTTCGTGCCTAATCCTGCTCCAGTGATCCCTGGTGAGAAGAGTTCTGATGCTTTTACTCGTCAGAAGATGCAATTAACGTCCCATGATGAGGTTGCACAGATCTGGGAGAAGGACTTAGGAGCTACTTCCACTAGTCTTTTAGTTGATCCCCCCTCTTATGTGGCAGATATGATGGCAATTGTCGACGGGTACCACTATGGTTTCCCTCAGCAGCGGATTCTTGAGGTAAGGTATTGAAAATTCCATCTGTCGAATGATATGATCGTTTTCTTACAGTTATTGCTTACCTGTCGTTGATGCAGCTGATGAGAAGTGAACACTGTAATCATACCTTGTATAAATTCTTCAAGGCAAAGGCCCTCAAGTTGGAGGTAAAGCTTCGTCATAGAGAAGGTGAGTTGACCGCTGCTGAGGCACTTATTGCTGCCAAGGACCAAGAGATTTTAGAGCCGAAGAATCGCTTGAAGGGGAAGGAGCAGCTTGGTGCTAATGAAGAGAATCTTCATACGGAACTAAATCTTATTCGTAGCGAGTTGGAGAATGCCCGCAAAGATTCTTCGTCTTCTAAAGGTTTGTATTCGTTTCTTTTCTTCCCTTCGCATCCCTCTTTTGTCTTCTTAGTGTGCTGTCTGAGTCTCCATCCCTATCTTCAGTTGTTTATATCCGAGATTTGGAATGGCTTCAGAATGAGAGGACTCTCCAAGCTTCTCGGATTAAGGAATTAGTGGAGAAAATCAAAAAAGAGGCCTACAAGTGGAACGCTCGGGCAGATGAGCATAAGAAATTTATGGCTCATTATCGACAGCAACGACAGCTGGCGGTTGACATGCAAAATCGTTATAATGCTGATCGCCAACAGTTCAATGAGACCCTAGAGAGGACTCAAAAATGTCTAGACGAAGCTCGTGAGAGTATTTCTCGTCTAGAAACCAAAGTAGCAAACTTAGAAGAGGAGCCGCGTCAAGCTCGTTCATCTCTTGACCCTGAGGTTCAGGTTTATATACAGCGGTTCGTTCGGGAGAGGGACGAAGCCAGAGCTGAGGCTCATGCACTCAGCCATGCTTTAGCTGCTTCTTGGGCCGATGTTGCTCGTTTAGTGGACTCCGATAAAGATATTGAAATTAACATGTACATGCTTAATAAAGGGATGGAAAAGATGAATAATGAAGTCAACCACCTTCGACATTTAGATTCCATGAAGCAGGTAGAGTTGGATGAGTGTCAGTTTGCTTTCACAAATCTTCAATTGGATTATAAGAAAATTTCCGACGAGTATGATTTCCTCGACGATACGCGGGATGCCGTAGTAAATGAATATGAAATATCTTCGACTAATGTCGAAGGTGTATATTTGTATGGTCGTGGGAACTTTCTTTACTCTGATCTTCTCACTTATTTGTATTTTCTTTTTCAGAGCTTGAGGAACACATTTTTGTGCCTGATATAATCTCAATTGTATATATTGTTAGTGCTCGATTTTGTATTTATTTTGGTTTTTTATGTCTTTGTAGGTGTTTTTGGAAAAATAAGATTTTGCGGCGAAATTGGCTCGAAAAGTGTTTTTTGCGTTCATGGGAGGATATTTGCTATTCGGACTCTCCCTTTGGATAAGGAGTAACATAATTACTAAGGGGCATCCCATTTCCAGGCATCTGCTAATCGCAACCCTACTCTGGATAAGGGGCAACCATCTTTAACATTCAAAAATCAGGTTTTGGTGGGAAAAAAGTGTAGTTAAAGAGCAGTTTTGGAAATCATGATTTGGAGGAGTTTGAGGTCGATTAAACCTCTGATTTTCATAGGATAGACTCCTTATGGGTCTAGGAATCTGATATGGGTGTTTAAATCGATTAGATTGGGCTCAAACGACAGATTTTTCTCACAACAAGAAAATATGGAAAGTCACGTGTGTGACCTGTTTTAGGGAATTTTAGAGTGATTAAAACGTTGTGAACTTCCCAAAGATTTGTATCTATCTAAGGAAGAGCTTAGAATAAAAAGGAAAGCTCAGAAACGCGTAGAAATCCTAAAACAAGAAATTGTCGCAACTTGGCCGTGAAGAGAAGGAAAGAGATTTTGGAAGATTTGGGAGAAATTTGATCGGTATTTTTGATATAAATAGATGTCTTGGGTCATATAGAAGGGGTGTCGAGAGTTTGGGAACCTAAGGATAGCCAGAGAATAAGAAATCAGAGCTTTACCAAACTCCGTTTCTGCTGCTGCTGCTGTTGAAGAAGAAGAACAGCTGAAGAACATTGACCCTCGCTAGACAGTCGCAGAAAAGTGTCATTGTTTAACAGCTGAAGAACATTAAGCTGTTCAGGGCAGTCTTATTTCATGGCAGTCTTAAATCAGCGACAAAGCAACAGTTTTTCTGTAACAGTTCCATTGTATCAGTTGTTTTGCAACACCAATACATTGTTGCAAACAGTCCGTGTTATTACTTTTCACTCTTTTAATCATCTTTTGAGCAACAAACACATATTTTGAGATCATGATTGATATGAGGAGCTAAACCCCAACACTGGGATGACGGAGGAAGCCATATTTCATACGTGTGGTGATTATATTTAATTCTTTTTATGACTTTTTGCATTAATTTAATCGTTTTATGATTTTTCTTAATTAGTTGTGAAGTCGTATGATGATGTATGCTTGGTCTAAGTGCTTTTGATGCATCATGCTAGTGATTTACAGTTAATCTTTTTAAAATCCACCCTGGCAAAGAATTAGAGTCAATAAACAAGAGCTATAATTGTCTAAGAATTGATTTTTGAACCATATGGTATGAGGTTTGGTGGAATCCTGAGTCTCAGTAATCTCTCGACATTGTGACAAACCTTGTGTATATATTTTATTTATTTTTATTGTTTTCTATTATTAAGTCTCAAATTGAGTCTACACAAGTCCGAGTTGAACGAACTTTATTTACCACTTAAAAAACTACATTAATTTTTGGCGCCGCTGTCGGGGACTTGTATTTAGATTTGTTTTAAGTTTCTTTTTCTTTTTATTATTTTTGTTCTTTTTTATGCGTTTTGGTATTTTTCGATTCTTTTCAGATTTGGAGCGAAGCTACAAGGAATGAAAAAGTGCTATAAAAGGAAAGCATCGCCAGAGAAGGAAAGAAAGGAGGAATCTGAAAGGAGTGAAGAAGAAGATTTTGTATATAGTTATTTTGTTTTATTTTTAGAAACTGTAAATAGGGTCTTATTTTTGTAATTTTTCTTTTACTTTTTGGACATTTTTATTTTTGGACTTGGACATTTTTATTTTTAAACCCTAAGGAAGGGTTAAAATTAAATATAAACTGTTTGCAGGGAAGGACGACAGTTACGATACTGTCTCGGCCCCTCGGGTTCGTACACTGACATAGGAGTCGGTGGCCTGAGTCGACTTCAACGGTTCATCGCCCGTCTGGTACGAGAGGTAAGACTCTATCCACCCACGAATCCCATGTCAGTGGGTTTTATTTTGTGTGACAACTCACACCCCTGAAGTAGAATGTCGAACCGATATTACAATAGCCAATACAACGAATATCCGACTAAGTTTCAAAATGGGCGTTACTACTTTGACCATAGTGTGAATAGTGGTTGGGAACATCAGCCTTTTGAAGATTATGGTCCATACCATGGTGAGCCCAATTACTATCCACATACGCACCGGTCATATGAGTAAAATTCTTATATTTCTTCTTTAGAAGAGTCTCTCAGAAAATTAGAAGAGTCGACATGTAGGATAGGTGAGATGAATAACTTAGTTTATGATGAAAGAAAACTTTCTTTAGAGGAATCCCTCAAGATGATAGCTGAGACGAACGAAAGAATTGATCGAAATAATCTTAATTTTCAATACAGTGTCTCCAATAATACCCTTGAAAATGAGGATAGTTATTTGCATAAACAGGATGACGAGGATAAAATTGGTTACACTACTTGTTTAGATGAGGTTCAACCATTTTCATGTTCTTATAATGATGATTATGATGAGGATAATGTTGATGAAGAATTTGAAGTATGTAGGCATAGTGATCAGGAATTTGTTACTCCAATTAAGTTTTACGATGATAATATTATTTCTAGTTCAAATCCAAATAATTTTAATAATTATTCACCTATTCAAAAGGACGAGGATTTGACTAGAGATAACCCCGTTTTAGACGATGTATATTTCCTGTTTACGAAGTCGATAATGGTTTAGAGTAACGAGTTTATTCTGAGAATACTGTTTTAGAGTCCCAGGACTTAGAAATATTAGTCTTAGAGGAAGAAGATTAACTCGTACAGCTTTTAAATATGAGTGAGGATACATCACCTGAGTATAATCTACACGAAGAAATTGACCATTTTCAGGATTCTGATGATCTAGAAATTAGGGAAATTGTAGCTAGTCTATCTAGAGACACCCAAAACTCTAAGTTTGGGGGTGATTATCATTCTCCTTGTGCCTTACCTTTAGATATTAAAGAGATCCCTCGCTTGGGACTTGACATATGTGCCTCAACAATTTTACAAGATTATCTTCATACACGTTTTCCTGAACCTAGTGATGTCCACAAGAAGTTTCAGTTATTAGAAACCCATCCTCTGGTTGATGTGGTTGACCCGGGCTATGATACCCAGATTGACTTTGTTTTCCCACCAAATATTTTTCTTCCAAATGTGGGAACGTTTGATTTTCAAATGTATCGAATATTAAGTTTTGAGACTAAACCTAATTACTTTAGGAGATTAGAGTCGACATACTTGTTTAAGGAAGATCACCACTCTCATTGTGGTCAGCTGTGTAAGTCAAATCTGATTGACTTAGAGGATCCTCAATTATTCAGGTTATTATTATGTGCTTCTAAGTTTTTATTTGAGTTTTTCCAGACTCTAGAACTTGAACATTTGGATCTAACCTATGAGGAAATGCAACCCATGAAAATATTTTATTTGGACCCAGTTATAGATCCTGAACCTGAACCACAACTAGATGTAGCTATCTTAAACAGGAAACTAGACAAGGGTGTGCTTTATTTGTTCATTTTCTTGGCATGTTGCAGATTCATTTTACTTGTGATAGCTCTATTTGGTTTTGATGACCCACATATATTTCGGCTATTACTTTATGATTTTATAAGGTGACTAATCCTTTCTTAGTCTGGCTGAAGACATTAAACTTAGCACTTCTATGGAGGTAACCCATTCTCATGCAACACAGTAATATTTTTCCTTATCTCTTTTGCTTAAAATTTTAACAGTTTCTCCTTGTTCATGCTTTTAATTTGATCTTTAGAACATTGAGGACAATGTTAGATTTAAGTTTGGGGGTATAGGAGAAACTTTTTAGTTGCACAATTAAACTCCAGAGCCTAAAAATTTATGCTTATTAAGGATGGCACTAACCAATCTAAGTGGATGGAAGCATTTTGGTTGTAGGAGTTAAGGAACCAATCTGACTAGATGGCAACATCTAAAGAGTCAATTCATAAAAGCACAGAGCTCAGGTGTTAGAAATAACATGATAGTTTCATCATATCTCGTTGAGTCCTTTTCACTTCTGTTTTTTTTTTTTTTTAAACTATGTTTCTCTAAGTGATTAGGTGGGGCTCACGATTCAAGTTGTTTCCAATGCTAGGGTGAATTAGAGTGATTGAGATACAAAAAAAAAAGAGTTGAAAAAGAAAAAAAAAAGAGTTGAAAAAAAAAGAGACCAGACCATCAGACCAACTGGAATAAATTCAATAAAGTCGACCACTGAAACCCTTGTATATGCCAGTTGTGTTGACATAGAGTTAGGATTATCAATCATTGGTTCCCTTGTATATGCCAGTGTGTTAGTATTAGTCAGACTAGTATCTCAGTCCATTAGGATAAGTTCATTTTGGCGGAGGACTTCAGACAGATATGAGAAACACCGTTCACCTAGTAAACATCAAAACCATCTATGTTTTTCTATATCCATCTTCTTGATCTATCCATGTGATTAGTTTCGACTCCGGATATTGATGTCCACAGTGCAACTATCTGAGTAGAGCTCTATCACTTCATATGAATTTTAGTATGCTTGAGTGCAAACTCGTGTACAATAATTGGAATTTCGCATCAGGGTACTTCCTCCTGTAGTCAATAAGTATGCCAACCAAGGAGATTCTTTAGTGCCTTCGAAGGTTCTGTGTAGATAGCTAGGGTATGGAGTAAAAAGGTTTTGTGGGTATACCTCTGGTAAGCCCTCCGGAGACCACACTCCGCCACTAGGGACACCTAGGGGTTTAAAGGATTATTGCATACGCTAAGTGCAATCGACGATGCCTGCGACAGTGAGTTAGGATTTTATTTCTATTTTATTTTTGCTCGAGGACTAGCAAATAATAGGTTTGGGGGTATTTGATAGACACATTTTTGTGCCTGATATAATCTCAATTGTATATATTGTTAGTGCTCGGTTTTGTATTTATTTTGGCTTTTTATGTCTTTGTAGGTGTTGCTGCGAAATTGGCTCGAAAAGTGTTTTTTGCGTTCATGGGAGGACATTTGCTATTCAGACTCTCAATTTGGATAAGGGGTAACCTAATTACTAAGGGGTATCCCATTTACAGGCATCTGCTAATCGCAACCCTACTATGGATAAGGGGCAACCATCTTCAACATTCAAAAATCAGGTTTTGGCGGGGAAAAAAGTGTAGTTAAATAGCAGTTTTGGCAATCGTGATTTGGAGGAGTTTGAGGTCGATTAAACCTCTGATTTTCATAGGATAGACTCCTTATGGGTCTAGGAATCTTATATGGGTGTTTAAATCGATTAGATTGGGCTCAAACGACGGATTTTTCTCACAACAAGAAAATATGGAAAATCACGTGCGTGACCTGTTTTAGGGAATTTTAGAGTGATTAAAACGCTGTAAACCTTCCCAAAGATTTGTATCTATCTAAGGAAGAGTTTAGAATAAAAACGAAAGCTCAGAAACGCGTAAAAATCCTAAAAAAAAGAAATTGTCGCAACTTGGCCGTGAAGAGAAGGAAAGAGATTTTGGAAGATTTGGGAGAGATTTAATCGGTATTTTTGATATAAATAGATATATTGGGTCATATAGAAGGGGTGTCGAGAGTTTGGTAACCTAAGGAGAGCCAGAGAAGAAGAAATCAGAGCTTTACCAAACTCTGTTTCTGCTGCTGCTGCTGCTGTTGAAGAATAAGAACAGCTGAAGAACATTGACCCTCGCTAGACAGTCGCAGAAAAGTTTCACTGTTTAACAGCTGAAGAACATTAAGTTGTTCAGGGCAGTCTTAATTCAGGGCAGTCTTAAATCAGCGACAAAGCAACAGTTTTTCTGTAACAGTTCCATTGTAACAGCTGTTTTGCAACACCAATACACTGTTGCAAACAGTCTGTGTTATTACTTTTCACTCTTTTAATCATCTTTTGAGCAACAAACACATATTTTGAGATCATGATTGATATGAGGAGCTAAACCCCAACACTGGGATGACGGAGGAAGCCATATTTCATACGTGTGGTAATTTTATTTAATTCTTTTTATGACTTTTTGCATTAATTTAATCGTTTTATGATTTTTCTTAATTAGTTGTGAAGTCGTATGATGATGTATGCTTGGTCTAAGTGCTTTTGATGCATCATGCTAGTGATTTACAATTAATCTTTTTAAAATCTACCCTGGCAAAGAATTAGAGTCAACAAACAAGAGCTATAATTGTCTAAGAATTGATTTTTGAACCACATGGTATGAGGTTTGGTGGAATCCTGAGTCTCAGTAATCTCTCGACATTGTGACAAACCTTGTGTATATATTTTCTTTATTTTTATTGTTTTCTATTATTAAGTCTCAAATTGAGTCTACACAAGTCCGAGGTGAACGAACTTTATTTACCACTTAAAAAACTACATTAGGAGGCATCTAAGGAGGTATCTCAACTGAAGTCTTCATTGTCGAAGTCTGAGCTCAAGGCCACTGTTATCACGCACAAGGCTCGTAGTCATCTTTCCGAGTAGATCAACAAAATGTTGACCAGGATTGAGCAAGGTCTTCTGAAGGACCATGGTATTACCAAGAAGTATCCTCGTCGCCTTGTACCCGAACCTATGACTTATACCTCTGATCCTTCTTCGGGAGGAAGTGTTCTTTTGTCTCAACTGAAGAATCCTGCTGATCACTTGGGGTCTTCCAAGGAGAAGTAGATTTCTGCATATGTTATAGAAAGTTGATCTTTGTTGATTACTCGTCTCTGGGCCATTTTTGTTGTATCTTGCTTTTCTTGCTTTTCCCCGAACTTGTAATCAGCTTTTATGGAATAAATCATCGTTTATTTAGATATGTACAATTCTGCTTTACCTGCATCGTTAGTTTATTTGATTTTTAGGCAGCGAGTAAATAGATATTAAAAATTAGGTAAATAATAAAAAGTGTTTGATGGCAGTAACGAAGGTATGCACATTTGTTATTGACTTTGGACCTGTCACCCCGCTGGCTAACCCTTGGCCAGAGGATCACCGATCGGTGGGGGTTGATACAACATTCCCGGATATGTGATGCGTTTACTAAAAAAAAATTTACATGCACCCATTCCGCTGAACCGATGTCTTATTGATTTTTTGGGTATCTCTTTATGTTGGAAGCCTTCTCCATGGTCGGACACTCATAGACGCTGATAGGGGAGTCCCGAGAGATTGTACATGGTTACTTTCCCCAATAGAGTTATTTTGCAAAAACATTTGTTCAATTAATAAGGTAAGGTTTGCTATTCCTCGTCCAGAGATAGAAACACGTTGAGCGGGTACGCTATCTTCTTCTTATAGTACTCTTCACGCTGATGCAGAGGTGCGCTGCTTTATGGATAGTATGGCTTGAGATATTTAGCGTTCCACGGGTGCCTGAAGACTTCTCCTTTTAGATTACGTAGGTATTACGACCCACTGCTGGTGATGTCATGTATTACAAACGGTCCTCCCCATGTTGGTGCTAACTTGGCCCACCTTTTCTCTCGCTGGTATTGTGGTATGGTTCTCAGCACATACTCTCCTTCTACAAAGTTTCTAAGCTTAACCTTCTTGTTGTATTCTCTGGCCATCCTTCGTTTGTAGTTTTCCATCCGTTGTAATGTTGTCTCCCTTCTTTCTTCTAGATCGTCGAGCCTTTCCAGCATCATGTCTGTCTGAGATTATTCTCCCATGCTTCGATTTTTTTGGTTGACATGATAATTTCTGTCGCGATGACTGCTTCGGCTCTGTAAGTGAGGAGGAACGGTGATTTACCCGTGGAGGACCTTCGTGTTGTTCAGTATGCCCATAGCACGTTGTGTAATTTTTCGCACCATCGTCCTTTGTGTTCGTCCAATTGCTTCTTGAGGATAAGACCAAGGGTCTTATTTGTATCTTCAGCCTGGCCGTTACTCTGGGGGTAAATGGGTGTTGATTTGTTCTTCCTAATCTTGAAAGTATCAAAGAGCATATCTATGTTTTTCCCCTGTAATTGGTTGCCATTGTCAGAGACAATTTCTGCGGGAATTCCAAACCTGCAAATGATGTTCTGAAAGATGAATGTGAATACGTCCACGTCTCGGATTCTAGCTAGGGATTTGGCCTCCACCCATTTGCTGAAGTAGTCTGTGGCTACAATTAAGAATCTTCTATTCCCTGACCCTTCGATCAGGGGTCTAACGATGTCTATGCCCCATTTCGAGAATGGCCAAGGACTATCTACAGAATTTAGTTTTGTCGCAGGAACATGAATATTCTTAGCAAAACGTTGGCATTCCTCGCATCTCCTAGACATCCTGACGGCATCTCGTATCATCTGTGGCCAATAGTACCCCTACATTTTTGCTTTATCCGCTAATGATCTCATTACACTGTAGTTTCCTGCATCCCTCTGTGGATATCTTTCAAAATACGATGCCCTTCCTCTCTTGACAAACATCGTAGTACTGGTCCGAGGAAGGATTTTTTGTACAGGACTCCATCACGAAGATCGTATCTCTCTGCCTTTGATTGTATCTTCCTGGCTTGCTTTAAGTCTGCAGGTAGCGTGCCTTCTTCAAGGTAGAGGTGAATTTATGTTCTCCAATCTTCTTCGTTGATGAAGTCCTCATCTTCGTTTGCTCTCGTCATGATATCATCTTCGACGAAGTCTTCAACAATATCCTCCCCTACTTTACCGTCATCAATGTCCTCCCCTACATCGTCTTCACGATTCATAGCAAAGGAATGTTGTGGGGTGATCGAAGGTTCGTATATTATTGTTATTTTTACGGCTTTAACGCTTTCATATTTCAGCATGGATGATATGTATGCCAAGGCGTCGGCATGCCTGAGATCTTTTCTGCACATGTGTCGGAACTTGATGGTTGGTATCTGGGAGGCTAGGGTCTGAACCAAAGCCATGTATGCGGAGAGGGTGTCATTGTAAACATTGTATTCTAGTTCTATTTGCCGAATGACCAACTGAGAATCACTTGTTAAGCGTACATCAGCTATTCCCATCTCTATTATTAACCGAAAAGCATGCACCACGGCTTCGTATTCCACAATGTTATTCGTATGCTCCTTGAACTCTAGTCTCAGTGCATGCACAGTTATGTCTCCAGTTGGGGTGGTGATCACGATGCCTATGCCTTCTCCTTCTCTGTTTCTTGATCCGTAAACGAAGACTTCCCATCGTCTTTGGCTTGATGGCTCAAGTATATAGATCGGATCTTTATAGTCTTCTACTGCTTCTGGGATTTCCTTCACTTCTTCGTCATTGTCCAAGGGTAGGTCCGCTAAGAAGTCTGCTAGGACTTGGGACTTATGCGCAGTTTGGATCTCGTGGATAATTTTGAATTGATCGAGATGAGTATTCCATTTTGCTATTCTTCCCACTTTCCCAGTGTTTTTCAGAACGGCCTCCAGCGGTGCTTTACAAGGGACACGAATATAATGGTTCAGAAAGTAGGTTCTCAGCTTCGGAGTTGCCCATACTAATGCTAGTATGAGTTGCTCTATCTTTGTGTAATTTCTCTCTGTCGAATTGAGAGTACGTAGTAGATAGGTTGTTCGACCTTCGTGTTGGTATTGACCAGTACTGCGCTGATTGCATATCCAGTTGTTGCTATGTAGAGGGCCAGCACTTTCATCGGGATCGGGCTTCTGGAGGATCGGGATCATTGCTAGGTATTCCTTAATCTTCTGGAAGGCTTCTTCACATTCGTTGGTCCATGCGAATTTACTTCCTTTCTTGAGGATGTTGAAGAAGTGCTTGCATTTGTCCGATGACCTGGCGATGAATCTCCCTAGTGCTGCTAGTGATCCGTTGAGGTTTTGGACCTCCTTCAGGTTCTTTGGAGACGACATTTCCACGATGACTTGGTTTTTAGCAGGATCGACCTCGATGCCTCTCTTCGTTACCAAATATCCTAGGAATTTCCCCGATGTGACGCCGAACGTGCATTTTCCGGATTCACTTTCATGCTGTGCTTCCTCATGGCATCGAAGATATCCCTCAAGTCTTGATGGTGATCCTTTCTTATCTTACTCTTGACGAGCATGTCATCAACATATACTTCTAGAGTATTCCCGATCCATGGTTTGAAGATGACATCAACCATTCTCTGGTATATTTCCCCTGCGTTCCTCAGCCCAAAGGGAATCCGTGTGTAACAATAGAGGACATGCGGGGTGTAAAATGCTGTGTGTTGTTGATCCTCTTATGCCAAAGACACCTGGTTGTAACCAGAGTATCCATCCATAAATGACAGTTCTTCGTATCCGTCAACAACTTCTATCAATTGGTCAATGCTCGGGAGTGGACAACTGTCCTTTGGACATGCTTTATTGAGGTTGGTGAAGTCGATGCATATCCTTACTCCTCCGTGCTTCTTGGTCACGATGACCATGTTCGAAATCCAAGTTGGATACTTCACTTCCTTGATGAACCCTGCTTCCAAAAGCTTACGAAGCTCTTTCTCGATCGCCTGATGGTATTCTGGTGCCACTTTTTGTACTTTTTGCCTGAATGGGGTCGTTCCTGGATTTATACGAAGCTTGTGTTGAATGATCTTTGGATCGATTCCCGGAATGTCTCCTAGTTTCCATGCAAATATGTATGCGTACTCTATTAGTAGCTTGATTAGTGCTATTTCCCGCTCTCTGTTCATCAGAGTGCCTATCCTGATCATCTTCGGATTTTCTTCGGTCCCTATATTGATCTCCTTCGTGGGATCTATAGATGTGAATGTAGGTTTGGGATCCCCTAGGAGAGTGACGTTATTTAATTGCTATTTGGTAGGCTCTTCATCCCCCTTAGCCGCAGAGGTGCCTGCTTCGGTATTTAGAACAATACTTTCCTTTGCCAGGCTTTTCCCCGAAATTTCTTCGAGATAAAGGTCAATTGCTTTTTCCTTGGCAGCTGCCTTGTTTTTACTCCTTCGGGACTTCCGCTGCTCCTCTTGTTCATTATTGAGTTAGTTTTGCATAGCTTGAAATTCTCGGGCGGTAACCTGATCTCTCTTTATTTCTATTACCCCTTCGGGTGTTGGAAATCGAAGGTATTGATGATAGGTCGCTGCCACTCCTTTGAGCTGGTGCACCCATCGTCGGACGATGATAGCGTTGTAGGGGGAGGGAGCGTCTACTATGCTGAATCGAGTATCAAGCTTCATTGGTCCTGCATCTACTTGCAAAACGATATCCCAGGGCTTCGTTGGTGCCCCATTGAATCCGTATATGGTGTAATAAGAGGACATGAGTTGCTTGTCGTTCAAATCCATCCGTTTAAATGTGTCATAGAACAGAACATTAACTGAACTTCCTCCGTCGATAAGGATCTTCCTGATGTTGCACCCAACCACTGGTAGGATGAGGACCAAGGGGTCGTTGTGATCTTCCATGTCTTCCTCTATATCTTCAGCATCGAAGGTCATAGGTGCGTTCATCCATTGCTCGTGTTCTTCCACTTTTGTCGTAGGTGCGTTCATCGAAGTATATATACTGTCATGTTCTTACACTTCTACCCCGTCGATCTTGTATAGCTCACAATAATCCTCGAATTGCTTTCTTAGTCTTTTCCCCATCTGGGCGGTTAGTGAGGATCCAGTAGCTTCGGAGCATGAGATGGTGTTGATACTTCGGTTTCCTTCGGGTAATTGGAATTGCTTGGTTCGCTTTTCCCTTTCTTCGGTTTCTCCCTTATGTAACTATTTCTTGAGGTCACCGACGTCAATCAACTTATGGATCATTATCTTGAGATTCTTGCATTTCTCGGTTTGGTGCCCGTTGAAGCAGTGGTACTCGCAGTAATCCCTTGATTTTTATGACCTCGGGGGCTGCTTCCCTTTGGACCAAGGCCATTCCAGGCCTTCTCGCTCCTTGATTTCTCGTAAGATACGAGTGTGGTTAGTATTCAGCTTTGTGAAGACTTGGTCATCAAATTTCCGATCATCACGTCGACGATCATCTTTTCGTCCTCTCCCATCTTCATGTGGACGTTCCGCTGAGTTACCCCTTTTGGATCCGCTGGCTTGTTCCGCTGAGTTGGTCCGATGAGATCTCTGTGTTTGGTCCCTTGGATTTTCTCGCTGAATTTCTTCCAAACGGGCATGCTTCTCGATGATGATTCCAAGATCCCCTTCGGTTGTTGGTACACTTCCATGGATCTCGACAAATAATGGGCTCATTCTATCTAAACCCCACTTGTAATAATTGATGTTGACCACTGGATCTACGTTCCCTATAGCTTGACAAATATTGTGCCATCTGTCGGTATACTCCCTGATCGTTTCTTTGTAAGCTATTGCCAGCGAAAAGAGCTTTTCCATCCCGGCGTTGACAGATTTTTTGTACATGTATGTTCTTAAGAATCTCTCAGTGAGCTGGCTGTAGGAATCGATGGAGTTGGGTGGTAGGTTGTCAAACCAAGATAATGCCTATCCTTTTAGACTTGAAGGAAAGTATATGCAAAGCACTGCATTGTTTTGATCCCATCGGGCTAAGATGAGGTTATAGTACCGAAGATGAGCTGCAGGGTCGCTGGATCCGTCATAACATTCAAATGCTGGAACATGACACTTTTGAGGGATAAGCGCTTTGTCCAGGTGGTGAGTCAGCGGTGTGGTGTTTGCTTCTCTCATCACCTCTTCTAGTCTCCCTCCTTGTATAACTTTCAGCTGCTTGATTTCATCCATCATTTCCGCACGAAGGTCCTCCATCGCCAGCTGGTGGTCGTATTTTATTGTGGATCACCCTTATCTTTGATTTTCACTATCGAAATAATCTGAATTGCCGGGGGTATAATATGGATCGGATAATCTGTTTCCTATGGCTGGACTTCGGCTTAGTGGTTCCGTATTGTTGGCGTTGGTCATGATGATTCTTCGGTCACGATTGGGTTCCGGTGCCTTTGAGTTTGCTTCGTCATGTTGGCGTGCCACTCCTATGCTTTGGGCAATCCTGTCCTTGAGTTCTTGATTTTCCCGAGCCAGTAGCGCTACAACATCTACGTAGACTCGCTGGTTTTTTTTCAATTCCTCAAGCTCAGCCATCAGCTGAGGGGAATGATTTGATCCTTGGTTTGGGGTCCCAGTCCGCATCTGCCTTCCAATAGCCACGGTGTGACTTTCGTATACTATGTGTATTAAAGGAGGGGGCGGATCAGGTGTAACTGAGGGTGGATCCACGCGTGAGGGCGTTGGATGATTCACTATCAGCAAAGGTTGAGTAGCTGGCATGGCTTGGTTTTGGTCGTTCGTTGGAGGCATTCCGAGGGCCGGTTGATGCATCATTGACTCTGCAAAACCTTCCGGTTGCTCATGAGTCTGGTTAGCTTCCATCGTCTTTGCTGCATCGGCTTTGGACGTTGTCGCTTTGAGGGCCTCTGCTGCTACGATATTAGCATCCATTGGTGAGGTGATTTCCGTGGCATCTGGCTTCTGGTTGGCTACCTTCGATTTTTTGCCCTTTTGCTTGCTGCGGGTTACCACTGCAATGGTTCTTGTGTTTCTTTTGACGAGGCTTTGGATTTTCCCACTTCCTTCGTTTTATCCATTTCTAACTTTTCTGCAAAAATAAGACGTAGTCGAAAAAACAGAAGCCATGTTGATTTTGTCAGCGAAGTTTTTTCAAAGACAAGGGAATAGACCAAAAGGTGCCTTTAAGCGTTTTCGAAGAGAACATAACTCGAAGAGATCAAAGTGGGTATTTAAAGTTTTCAAAGTCTCCAGGAGGAAATGTTGGTCCAATCCAAGGTAGTCAGTATCGGTTGTACAGTTCGATATTATAGGTTTTTATGGATATCGGAGAAAACCTTTACGATACTGAAAATATCGGCAATACGAACGAGAAACGATAAAAACGCGTGTATCGTCCTGTACGGACCGATATATCGGTTTCACTTGTACACTGATAATATAGGTTTCACTTGTACAATGATATATCACTAATGTATTTTGTCTTTGATTATGATTTCTTGAGCTTTTAGTTCAAGAAAGTAATTCCACTAATTTTTCTAACTTCATATATGATAATGGTGGATGTAATTACTATAAATGTTATGTTGATGGGATAACAAACATTCAATGCTTGGTAAAAGGGTTTTCTTTCTCAGGCTTCATCAATCTGCTCAATATAAGAGGCGATCTTGAACCTTTCGTTCATATAGATCATCATAGAATTGCGTCCATCCTCTTCACAGGTATCGTCTCGCGCGTGTCTCTTCTCCTAGTTTTCCATTTTGTCTTCTTCATTATGTAGATTGCCGATGCAAACATAGTGTAATTTTTTTTGTAGCATATAATGAGATCTTCCGGCGATGACCGTAGCTCTGACTCTTCGGAGAAATTTTTTTGAAGTCAACAAACCCAAGTTTTCTTCACGTGAGGAGGTATTAGACAAAATCGATTCTTTGTTCCGTGAGGCTGACGAGATTATACAAGGCATGCCCCTCACCCATCTACACATCGTGCGGGTACATGTTCAGGATTTCATGGATTTGATGGGCATGTAGGAGAAGTAGAGACAACATGAAGCATCCAAGCGCGTTGGGAAGTCTTAATGTAATGAAGTTTCTCCGCAAGCCAGCGTCAAGGCTAAGCGATTCGCCTCTCGAGTGAAACGGCGAAGGACTGAATCCAGGAAACTTCTAGGTGAGAGCCAGTTTAATTAACCCGTCCATAATGGTATCGTTATCCTTGATCCTGATGTGGACGAGCCGGAGCATCCTCAAGATACTGTTGGAAAAGTTCATGAGGAAGTTGTCGACGCGGTTTGTGAGACTGAAACAACTTATGGAGTGGATGCCGAAACTGCTGTTGGGGAAGTCGGAGCGTTTGCTGAGGATGCCGTCAAGGCATATGTGGAGGCGGTGGAAACATATGTTGAAGACGTTGGAGAAGCCGTGGAAACATATGCCGGGACCGCTGCTGAAACGAATTTTGGATGGGATGCTGAAGCTGCTACTGAAACGGCTTCTGGATGGGATGCTGAAGCTGCTACTGAAACGGCTTCTGGATGGGATGTTGAAGCTGCTGCTGAAACGGCTTCTGGATGGAATGTTTGCTGTCGGAGAGGGTGCTGGGACAAGTGTTTGAAAAGCTCTTATGGAGGCTTCATTGCTTGTCATTGACGACTAGTTTTTTTTTTCACTTTTGCTATTTCTTCTTGGCGTGTAATCGATTTTGATGCTTTCAGGTATTTATTTTTATTTTCCCGTTTATATGATGGAGCTAGAGTTTCGCCAAATAATATTCTTTCATTAAGCTTTTGTAGTTTCACATCTTGAATGAATGAACAAAATATTTGAATCTGAAAAGAATCCGAAACCCCTCTTGCGAAAATAAGTTCCTCGATTCTCCTATACCATCCAGCAAATGGAAAGACATCGTACGCAAATAGTGTGGATGGAATTGCCACGCGTGCTGGCCAGCATGTTGTTTCCGCAGCTAACACCTCTGAGTGCCGGCACCATCCATAACGACCCAAAACAGGGGAAATAATAATAATGGTTAAAGGTTTGACCGACCTGTTTCTTGGCCCCCCCCTTGTAGTAGCACAGTTATCGCACGCCACGAGAAACAGAGGAGTGCCAGCTGAGACTTGAAGATAGATATCCTTGAAGAAGATATTTGTTTCGCCACTTGATGATTATCTTTCTTGCATATTCTCTTCTTCGGTGATTTCGAATAAGGTATTTCTTGTAGGGTTTGACTTTTCTGGTTTCGAGTTGACGGACAATGGTTTTTGTGAGGGTTTGGACTTAATCGGTGTTTTTCTCTTGAAATAATCCAGGAAAGCTTATTTTTGAAGGGAAGATGCTTTTAATTAAAATTGAAACCCTAGCCATGAATGCAAGAAGTGCAATCACTTTGGGAGGAATTACAAATACTGAATGAAAGGGAAATTGCTGAAAGAAATACTAAGAAGAATTTTGAGGTAAGAGGCATTGTAACACTTTCAAGTTTTAAAGGGTTTGAGCCAGCGGGCATGTATTATTACACCTTCCAACTTGTCGGTATTGATGAGCTTGTAGTAGCCTCCTGAAATGACTTCTGCTACTAGGTAGGGTTCGTCCGCGGGCTTGGACGAAGGAGGCTGAGCGGAAATTTTCACCACCACATCTCCGACCTGGAAGGGGTTTTGAGGCTGCGTGGATGCTTGATCCCCGGATCCATTATTCTCGGCTAGGACATCCTCCAGATTTTTGACAAAACACTTGAAAGGCCCGAAAACCCATTCACATCTCTTAGTGGCGCCCGGGTTAAGGATTGGATCGAGTCCCCAAGTCCAGACGAGGGGAGAAGTGGCTGATTGCAGAAAGGGTTTTTCAATAAAACTTACTTGTGATCGGAATCTGCGGACGAACGTCGGCAGGTTCTCTCCAGGTAGTTGGGTTACATTGGAAAGTTGTTGATACGGGAACCGATAATCTCCAGGACTTGATGGATTGTTGGAGATTCTTTTAGGTATGGACACCTGCATAGGGGACACTCCCAACTTTGCTTTATTTCCATGTACCCACGAGCGTCCCAGAATCATGTCATATTCTAGGCGTTCTTTAAAAATATGGAATTTTCCGCGTGTTAGAGCATCTCCCACCTTGATTTCGAGGTTAGTGTAGTCGTATGCATTCATTGCTTCCCCTTCCAAATTCTTGACCACGATTGGGGAGTGGGTAGCCTCCTGTTTCGAAATTCCTGCGGCTCTCAGGGTCTTGATGGTAACTATGTTGAAGTCAGAGGTTGCGTCGATCAACGTGCTATCAAACTCGGTATTCTTTAAGCAAGCTGTGGTGAGCAGTCCCCAGTTGCACTTTCCAGCACAGCTTCCTGAGAGAGCTTGGGATTCTGGCGTGGCCTCTATAATAGGAAAAATTCTCTTGCCCGATACAACACGATTAAGGGATGCAAATATATCTTGACGATGTGCCTTGGAGAAATAGAGGATTTCGCACACATGCTGCATGATGGATTGCTCGGTTTCGTGAACAGAGTCCCCAGAGAGCATGCAACTCCTAACTGAAATTGGATCTCTATGAACTCCCTCGTTGACCAGTTGAAGTTCCCCTACCTCCACCTTTTCTTTGAAGATATGCTTTAATCTATTGCGGCCACTGGCTGGGTGATGGACAAACCTGTTGTAGCGGCAATACTTTGGATTTGTCATTTCCTCCTCGGTTGGTAGGCGCATGATATGAGGCAGTTTGATGGCGTCATCTTGGATCCATTCCCCCAGGAGTTCGATTACTTCCTCGATTGGGAAAGGAAATTCTAAGGTATTTTCTCCGGCTTCTTAGTATCGCGCAGGAGCTCTGGCTGCAGTCTTCTGCGGTGGAGCCGCTGACGTGCTGGTGTCGCGCGCTTGGATTGTTGTTCTGCCGCTGGAGCCTTCTTTTTTCCTCCTTCCTCTACCACGCTCACAGAGGGGCCAGTGTTATATTGATTGTTTATGAGGCGTCTATTTCTTGTAGAAAGTTGTAACCATGTCACACCAGTTGGAGATGATGTTTGGTGCAATGTTGTTGTACCATATGTATGCTCTTCCGGTAAGTGACTTCGAAAACTCTCTTAAACGCAGAACATGATTGTATTCGTGCTCGCCCAAGGATTCCAAAAATCGAGAGATATGTTCACGCGCATTACCGGTGCCGTCATACAGGAAGAATTGAGGGGAAGAGTATCCCCTCGGAAGAGGGATTCTTTGTACTTCAGGAGGGTACGGGGGTTGATGTTGATGCATGCCTGAAGAATCGCTTTTGTCTCGGTTTCGAAGGAGTCGTTCCAAATCTTCTCGTGTGACGAAATTGGATGGTTGATTCCTCTCCGCTGGAGCTCCTGAACGAGTCTCTTCATCTATGAAAGTACGCCCTGCTGAGGTATCGATGCCAGGAGTATTTAAGGTGTTCCTCATTGGCGCTGGTTGGCGTGATTCCTGTGGTAACCGCTCCGTTAGTGTCTTGAGGAAAACAAGCACCTCCTTCTGAGTCGAAGCCATGTCCGTCTGAGCTGTAGCAAGAACTTCTTGTCCTTCCATCAGATCAGCAATGGTAATATAGGATCGGATTCCTCTGTCTCCTCTAGTCTCTCGCCCTGATGGTGGAGTAGCAGAGGATCTGATAACGGTTGGAAGTGTCATACTTGAAGAAACGTTGGGGGTAGCAGCAGCGACTCTGGTGATCGGAGGCATAATGCCTGAAGGAACACTTTCCACACCGCTGGAGTTGGAAAGTCGCGTATTAATGCCACTGGAAGGAGCGCTAATACCGAGGATGATTTCAGCCTCTAGTGCTCTCAGGGTTTGTTGCTGATCCGGACCTGAGTTCTACCATCTTGAGACCGAGGTTGAAAAATGAAATTGGAAATTAGAAATTTATGTTGTAACCGAGAGATTAATCTCCCACTGTGGTCGCCAATTGTTCGAGGGTGAAAACGGTTTCTGCTGGTTTTGGTAAATTCGTGTGCGTGGATGAGAAACGAGTCTAAACCCTAAACAATGTACTGCACGGGAATACTTTTGATTCGAGAGATCAATCTGTACAATCCTAGCCTAAACAAAAAAATGGCCGTTCCAGGCTTGCTTCGGTCACAAAATGAAGGAGAAGGTTGGTCTTAGGGATGGAAGCGAAGAAAGTGTTGAGACCGGAATCGTTGATCCTAAAGGTGTGGTTTCTTATGACTTGTATCAGAAATTAGAACTGGCTAGCAGAATGGAAAGCTACCAGGTGATTTCTGGATACTATGTTGTTATCCGACCAAAACTTGTTGTCCGGTGAAAATAGGTGAAACCTATTTATACAAGTCGTAATAAAATGTACTCTGGCCTCGTACGAAGTAGAAAACGATTGAGTGGTGGAAGAGTTGAGTAACGTGTAACGTCAGGAATTATGCTTCCATAATAAAGGATCCGTTTACACCATTATTTCTTGGCATTACTAACCGCCCCACTTTATGACACTTTCTTATAACGGGCGTATTACATGCCGTACGCTGTAAACCGCCAGACCAATACCCTGATGAGTATACCCCAGTTTGTGACATGTTTGATGTCTCAAGTTTTTTCGTGGAAAACATGTAGCACTTTTCTACGTGTGGCAAGTTAAAATCAAGAGGCTTGCCGTGGGAAAATATCATGTGATGCTATTAGGCTCGTCTTGGATGGTCGCCTAAAACTTGTCACAAGTCTGTCAGTTCGGTGGCAAACTTCGATGGATGAGATCACATCTCATGAGGAAGGGTAGTCGTTGATTATGGCTACCTTTTGTTGGCGCCTGATAATGGTGTAGTGGCAGTGCGGCATGGATGGCATGGCTCGTGCATGCCAGTGGCACGGTGGTGCAAGTGGCGCCTGGCGTAGCCATGGCCACTAGATTTAGGCGGCTGGTCTCCCAAAACTTGCCACAAGCCTGCCAGCTTGGTGGCAAACTTGGATGGCTGAGATTGCATCTCATGAGGAAGGGTAGCCGTTGATTATGGATACCTTCTGTTGGCGCCTAATAGTGGCACAATGACGTGTTTAGTGCATGCCAGCGGCATTGCAGCATGGATGGCATAGTTCGTGCATGCTAGTGGCACAGTGGAATGGCTAGCATAGTTTGTTCATGCCAGCGGCACGATGGTGCTAGTGGATCTTGGCGTATACATGGATACTGAAATTTTGGCACGTTGGTGTTAGACTCAAACGTGGTGTGGAAACATCAGTTTCAATGGCCACATTGATCCCCATGTTATGTGGAACATTGTTTGGCTCGGTTGGCGCGGCAACTTTTCCTAAATTAGGGTTTGGCATGTCGAAACCCTAATTAGAATATATGGCATTTAGCATGCGGTTTGAGGCCATGGCATAGTATTTTATACAAACGATGGCAGAGTCATGCCGGAGGAACCATAGGCAGGCCACCATGTAGAAACAACCACATGATCAAATATTTCCACGGGTGGCTATGGTGTGGCGCCTTTATCAGGGTTTCCTAAGTCCGTATGGCTTGTGGCATGTTGCGGGCCCGAGGTGGCATAGTTTTGTACCACAATTAGAAACTAGGGTTTCTTCCACCGCCACTAGAGCATGGCCGCGCCTAGGGTTTAGGCTAGCCAAATTGAAGTCCGTTCTGAAGCTGGTCACGCATGGAGAGTGGGTTGGCAAGTTTTGGCATGCTGTCGCGGTAAATGGCGCGTTTGGCATGTGCGCCTGACATTCTTGTTTTGGCATGTTTGGCATGCCGTTAGCATGTTGGAACGGTTTTGGAAATCCAACTTAGTATGGCGACCTCTTGACACAATCTCCACCTCTTTTAAGTCTGTGGCAGGTTTAGAGCAACCTGATTGGTCAATGAAAGTAGGGGGCTGGCCAAGCACGGGTGCGGCTACCCTTTTGGTGCGCGTGGAAGGCTTAGTGCGACCTGATTGTTCGATAAAGAAATAAGGGTCGGTTGAGTAGCATGGGGCATGGCCAAGCGGCGCTGGCTATCCTATGGCATGGCCACACTCCTTTTTATTGCTTCTCCTACTCGACGGCTCCGTTATTCTTTGTATTCTGATTTTGGGTAGGACCCTGCTCATTCTAATCCACAACGGATTAATTTCTTAGTTGTTTAAGCATAGTCTCGACCGACGGGGTCTAATATACTGTGCTGGCACAAACTTACTTATTTATAGAGTGCAGTGCGCTTTCTGACTGAGTATTTTGTGCAGGGGCCTTAACTTTGGTACTTGGATATTCGTGCTACTCTGCTGCGAGTGAACATAGATCCGTCATGCCATACCGATATTAAGGGTTCTGTCGGGGAACATAGCACAGGAAAGGTACTCAGTGAGTCTAATATTAATAAGTAATATAGGCAAGGCGTCGAAATTTACAGAGCATCTAGGATTGTTGCTACATGCGCTAGTCTGGATAAATTTCATGTAAAAATATTGAACGGCTCAATAAATATGCCAGTGAAGAGGTTGACAGTCATGGCTCCGCTTCCTTACAAAATGATGTCACATCAAATACAAGGTTTTACGATTTTAACCCTAATCTAAAAACTACCATCAACAGTAACTTAGATTGCAAACCCTGATTTGACAACCTGTATAAAGGAGACATCTAGCATCTGGAAAAACTAATACCCACACCTCTTATGTGATACTAGTTAGTGCTAGAGTCGATTCTCCTTTAACCTTAGGTTTCTTCCCGAGACCTTGTAGGTTAACGACTAAAATACTTCATTGGGATTGTGAAGCCAGACGAAACTATTTCTCTTGTAGTTGAGGGATCTGATCTTGCCATCTTCTATCGTACAAGTTCAATTGAATAATTGGCTTGAGATTATATCTCCGATATGAAAAGATAAAAAGAAATCACAGACATCTTCGTCTCATCATTTGTGATTCCGCAACATCTTGTTTCTCTACCATACGATTAGGATTGTTGTGAGGTGATTGATAACTCTAGGATGTTCTTCGGGAATATCGATTGGTTCATGTTCACCTTGATTTTATCAAAAGACGGAACAAAAATTTTTAGGTCTATGTGTGGGAGATAGATTTACCTATCATAGACTTTTCTGTGTGATACAGATTTGTTTATTGAAGTCTTCGACTTTGGGTCGTAACAACTCTTGGTTGTGGGTGAGATCAGCTAAGGGAATCAAGTGCGTAGTATCCTGCTGGCATCAGAGACGTAAGGAGCACAACTGTACCTTGAATCAATGTGATATTGATTAGGGTTCAACTACAGTCCAACCAAAGTTAGTTTGTAGTAGGCTAGTGTCTGTAGCGGCTTAATACAGTGTGGTGTTCAATCTGGACTAGGTACCGGGGTTTTCGGCATTTGCGGTTTCCTCGTTAACAAAATTTCTGGTGTCTGCGTTAGTTATATTCCGCATTATATTTTGTATTGAAATATCACAGGTTGTGCGTTAAGATCAATCAATTATAATATCCAACCGTTGGTTGTTGATTTAAATTGATTGACACTTGGATATTGGTCTTTGGTACCATCCAAGTTATTATCCTTGTATTTGATAAAGACTTGCAGATTTCTATTTGCTTGAGTAAAGATCAAATCAAGTGAGAGAGATATTAACTCCTCGATATACTTTTCTCTAGATTGAGTCTGATTGTCTAGTTGATTCTCTAGAAAGTATATTGGAGTTAGTCCATACAGATTTATAATCGAAATATTGGGTGTGGTTATTAGACCCCCGCTTTTTCAATTGGTATCAGAGCAGGCAAACACATTTAAGACCTCAAAAGTCTGTGTTTGTAGCGATCTGAATCTATGGACAGTAATGATATCTCTAACGTCACAAAACCAGATAAGAATCCTTCTGATACTTCTCAGAGTACTGGAATCTCCGAGAATTCTCTCATGTCTTCCCCTTTGTCAAAAACTGTTGTAGACTGGGAAAATCGCCTAGATTAACAACTAAATGAACTTTCGGATGAAAGTGAATCTGACGAGGGACCAAGTATTAATGAGGAAGTCTCGCAATATATCATACTATTTGACGATATCATAGATGAAAAAGGATCATCTGTCTACCTGGCAAAATATTTGTTTCCTCTTTGTCGTGAAAAATGAAAAAACTCTTTAAAGGATATGATAGTGGTCATACACTGCTACAATCCATCCTCAAAGACCGTGATGAAGAAATCAGGTCAAAGGACGCTGAACGTGAAAAACTTTAGAAGAGTATCTATGAGTTGAACGAAAAACTTGAAGAATCTAAGGCAATGCGTGTCTCTAAAATGAAAGAGTCTAATGACAGAGAACAAATTTTCCGCATCAAAGAGAAGCAACTGAAGGATGATCTATCTACAACAGTCAACAAGGTAAAGTCTCTAGAAGAGAATCTGAAAAGGTTCAATACTTTCTCTACAAAATTATCTTCCATGTTAGGAGCATGTAAAGAACAACGTGATACACGTGGTCTGGGCTATAAAGGAATAGACGCTCCAAGCACTGGAAAGATAAACTTTATCCTTGCTGATGACAATTCACTATGTGAAAAATCATCTACTACAACTGGTGATGCTGTAACTAAAGATTGTCATCCTTCAAAGAAAGGTCATAGGAGAGCGGCAAAACCTTTAACTGCTACTACTGTGGAAATAGAGGTCACGTTGAATGGAAATGTCGCTTTCGGATAAGGAATGAAAAACTTCATAACATTCTCATATGGATGTCAAAGGAAGTAATCAAACCTGTTTATCTTCATACTGGGAACGTCATTGTCTCGAATCCTGAAGAGTATAGTGACAATTCTTCTATTAGTTATAGGTATGATTATAATTCCTTCTACAATCGTAGAGGAAAGAAACACATATGGAAAACTAAGTCGTTTGATGTTCCAGTAAAGAGAAAAAGACGTCAAGGTAAGAAGGTGTTGATGGTGGTTTTTATCTTAGGGTTAAAATCGTAAAACCGTACAACTGACATGACGTCACTATGACCATTAGCACATTTATTGAATCGATCAGCATGCCTACGTAAGAATTACCAGGGTACCTTTTTTTTTATTTTATGTGTCATGTTCCATGGAAGAACCCTTAACATTGACTGACATCATATATGCCAAACCCTAATTCTCATGCTACCGCGCCAAGGCATGCCAACCATGCCAGCCGCACCACTGTGCCAATGGAAAACCATGCCAGCCACATCTCCGCGCCAAGGCATGCCAACCATGCCAGCCGCACCAATGTGCCAATGGAAAACCATGCCAGCCACATCTCCGTGCCAAGGCATACCAACCATGCCATCCGCACCACTGTGCCAATGGCAAACCATGCCAGCCACATCTCCTCCCCAAGGCATGCCAACCATGACAGCCGCACCACTGTGCCAATGGAAAACCATGCCAGCCACGTCTACCACTCCAAGGCATGCCAACCATGCTAGTCGCACCATGCGCCAATGGCATGCCAAACTCTTGGACCCACCATGCCAAGCCAGCCGCACCTTGCCTTGGACCCACCATGCCAAGACGTCCATACCAAACCCTTGTCCCCACTATGCCAAGCCAGACGCGCCATACCATGTCGGCTTTCCCTATGCGACTACCAAAACGAAGGCGTGCGATGATCAACGGCCACCCTTGCATCCTAGATGCAAATCCTAGCCGTCCAAGGTCGCCAAACAACGCATGGTAACCTTTGCCCCAAAACCCTAGTTTTGGCCACGCCAAACCGCGCCAAGGCATGCCATGCCACATGTTCCAATGGCATTCCAACCACCTTGCCGCGCCATACCATGCCGGCCTTCCCTATGCGGCTACCAAAACGAAGGCGTGCGACGATCAACGACCACCCTTCCATCCTAGATACAAATCCTAGCCGTCCAAGGTTTCCAAACAACGCATGGTAACCTTTGGCCCAAAACCATGGTTTTGGCCATGCCAAGGCATGACATACCACATGTGTCAATGGCATGCCAACCACCTTTCCGCGCCATACCATGCCGGCCTTCCCCATGCGGCTATCAAAACGAAGGCGTGCGACGATCAACAGCCACCCTTACATCCTGGATGCAAATCCTAGACGTCCAAGGTCGCTAAACAATGCATGGTAACCTTTGGCCCAAAACCCTAGTTTTGGCCACGCCAAGGCATGCCATGCCACATGTGCCAATGGAATGCCAACCACCTTGCCACGCCATACCATGCCGGCCTTCCCCATGCAGCTAACAAAACGAAGGCGTGCTAAGATCAACGGCCACCCTTCCATCCTAGATGCAAATCCTAGCCGTCCAAGGTCGCCAAACAACGCATGGTAACCTTTGGACCAAAACCCTAGTTTTGGCCACGCCAAACCGCGCCAAGGCATGCCATGTCACATGTGCTAATTGCATGCCAACCACCTTGTCGCGCCATACCATGCCGGCCTTCCCTTTGCGGCTACCAAACGAAGGCCTGCAACAATCAATGGCTACTTTTTCATCTAAGATGCAGATCTTAGCCATCCAAGGTTACCAACTAACACATGGCAACCTTTGGCCCTAGTTTGGTCGCGCCTAAACAAAGCCAAAACCCTAACTTTTGGCCGCGCCTAAACTGGGCCATATTAAAGACATACTGATCATACTTTCATGCCACTGGCTACCAAACGATAGGTTGCAATAATCAACGGCTACCTTCCTCTTGAGATGAAAAATCTCGACCGTTGAAGGTCACCACCGAGCCGAAAAGTCTTCCAAGCTCAATTTTCCATACAAAAACAACATGCTACATGTTTTCCACGAAAACACTCAAGACATCAACACATGTCACAAACTGGGGGATGCTCATTGTGTATTGGTTTGGCGGTTTACAGCGTGCACTATGCTCGTTATAAGAAAGTGTCATAAGGATGAGGTGGTTAGTAAATACAGGGAGTAATGGTGAAACACTTTCTTTTATGGAACATAAATTCCAAGCGTTACCGGTTACCACCTCCTCCCATTTACTCACCCGTTTTCCACTTCTTAATGAGATCAGAGTACGTTTCACTTCGACGTGTATAAATAGGCATTACACATTTCCACTGAACGACAAGTTCAGGTCAGGAGGATACAACACTCATAAAATATTTGCTAGCTTTTCATCTGTTAGCTTCCCACATTCTGATACAAGTCGTGAAACAACTACTCTTCCAGAATCAACTATTCTGGTCTCAACATTTTCTTCGCTTCCCTCCCCAAAACCAACCCTTCTCCTTCACTTTGTGACAGAAGCAAGTCTGGAACGGCCATTTCTTGATTTAGGACGGGTTTGTACAGATTGATCTCTCGAATCTATAGTACTCCCTTGTAGTACATTGTTTAGGGTTTAAATTCGTTTCTCACCTACACTCCTGAAATTACCAAAATCAGCCGAAACCGTTTTCACCCTCAAACAATTGGCGACCAAAGTGGGAGATTGATCTTTCGGTTACAATGTCAATTTTTGACCATCGATCCCATGCTTCGACCCAGACATCAAGGAGGTAGAAGCAGGCGATCCCCTCAGGGATCGACGACTCAGTTACCAGACGACCCGATTATCAGTCTTGACACGGCGAGGGATGACTGGGGACTGCCTAGAGGTTAAAAGCGAACGATCCAACCAGGGATCGACGACTCGATTATCATATGAGACGACTGGGGACTTTCCATAATCACGGCGGTGCCTCCCGTAAAACTCGGTCTTACACCCGGAAGATTCCGTTTTCATCAGGAGACCTGAAAAACCGAGTAAGTCTTACCTAGACAAATTACATGGTTCGTTATTTCAAGTTTTCACGGGAATGATGAAACCGATAGCCATGTTATGTTTCACCCCATGTCATCTATCGACACGCAACGCTCACGGTTCCATGGTTTTCCTGGGATGTTTGCGTCATTTGTAATCGTAACCAAGACAACTTCATTCCCAAAAAAATCCATTCCAAAAGAATAATCCAAAACCCTCAAGTTAACTTTTGTCTATCAACCCAAAAATCCAGGAAATCAAAACCATAAACTAGGCGTTTCATTTGCCTTTCAAAAAAAAAAACTAAAAATAAGAAGTTCAGAAGACAGAAATACATTCAAGGAAAATTTTTCAACAATGGCTTGCTCTTCTTAGAAAGAGCCTCCTTCGTGCTTTGGAGAGCCTCCCTCTTCAACTTCAGCTTCCTGGACAATTTTTCGACTTCCGCTTCCTCCTTCTTTTCCATATCCGCAGAAGGACCTTCGGTTGTTTCGACCAACAACTTTTCAACCTCAGAGAAACCTTCAAAGAACCAAGGAACATTAAACTCGAAGTTTACACACATGTCACGATGGAACCTCCATCTCGAGATTACATCCTCAGAAACAGTATTACCGGTCACGTTGCCCATGTCGTCAATCGAAGACAAAGCTTCCTCCACACGCTTAACCAACGCAAATCGACTAGTAACCTTCTTGGTTGTGGCGATATGTCCGTAGCTTTCCCATATCTTGGTGTATAGCGCCACATATTTGGCTGGCATGCTAAATACCTCGATCAATACATGATCCGGATAAGAAACCAGATATGGAGGGTTGAAAGTGGCGCCCGCGTCTATATCAGCAACCGACAAGGGATTCCTAACGACAATTTTACCTGCGGCCGCTGGAGTACTCTCCATTGTCTGAGTCACAACGACGTTTTCATCTCGATCAACATCCATTCCAAGGTCGCCCGGTGCGGCTGCCATAATTGGAGACAAAGCTGTATCACCACTAGTCTCCATATCAGGGCCATCTTCAGAAACGGTTCCCCCTATGACATCACGGATTAGATATTTTTCAAAGAGAAAAAAAAAACATGCGGGAGACTCACTGATTCACTTTCAGACTGGATAAACGAAGATTCAGCACTGCTATCGGAAGAACTACTCTCACCATTACTGGACTTTGAGATTTCATCCTTCTCGGGTTCCCCATCGCCATGGATAGTCTCAGCACCGCCACCCTCCGTCTCGAGAAGCGATGTTTTCTGACTGCTTGCAAGTTTGGTAAAGGCGTTCACGCTGCTAAGACCCTAGGCAATATACAAAGACGGATACTCAAGAAAGAAACAAGGATATACATGATCCAACTAAAGTCAAGAGGAAAATCACACGTACCCGCATATTGGATGAACTGAAAGTTGGTAGGGCTGTCGAAACTAACTGAGAAACATCTGCATGGTTTTTAGATCTTCTCTCCTTCACTTGGGGACTATCTGCATTCGGGCTAACGGATTTTCGCTTGGTTGAAGAAGGATCCTTCAGTAGTGGATGCTCCGCTAAAACCGCTGGAGAAGGCTTACTGCGACGCTTTTCTACCACATCATTCATGAATCCATGGAAAACGAGAAACTCATCCTGCCAAAATACGTTGTATTTGGAGGTTGTTGATGGATTTCGTTCCGCGAGTAGGAAAGAGAGACTTTTACCCGACACAAGAACAATAACATCGAAAACAGTTGGCAACGAGACTTCTGGAATAACCGGCTGACTAACAAGTGGGACCCCTTGGTCAAAACCCATATGCCGAGCCGCCCTATCGATATTGTAAGAGACTGATTTGCAAGATCCTCGAAAGAAAGACGGCACATAACCGGGCGTGCAGCTTCGCATGAACACCATCTCTCCAACACTCATATCCTCTTTATCAGAAGACAAAGACATGCTCGGAGCAGGAGCAAAGGTACTGATCTGAGTTATGGACGCATGCACTGGAGCCCATGGATGAAAATTGACCGTGTGCGAGTTGTCAAGGAATCCAACCAGGTTCGAACCAATCTTTGGGCGCCTGTTCGACCAGCGCAGTATCCTAGAGCCACCCCAAGACTCGGGAAGTACGGCCAACGGTTTTGGAGCATACCTTTCGAAGTGCTCCCACAGCCACGCTTGTAGAAAGGCGACATGAATATGCGAATCCACTTTCATGTAACCATTTGAAGCGCACATGTCCGCGACCAGCTAATCCAAGTGTGTGTACAGAGAATCAAGAAACAAGCCGCCAATAGGGAGAGCGACACCTTTTTCCAATTTTATGGCAAAATTGATAAGTTCCTGTATTATATCCTTCTTACCCGAGCCGTCATCGAAAGTATCTCTGGATAACCAAAGAGCCAAGAACGCCGCGACATGAAGCGTACTATTCTTCTGATTCGGCTCCAACTCATCGGGAAACCACTGAGACACCCACCATCCATATAAGCACCTCGTATCGTTTTCTTTTCGAACGAATCCTTTTGATTTCGCAACCAGAGAGGCGCGCATTTCTTCTTCATCTGTAGACAATTTGACATCGAGGTTTCCTATTACAGGAAGGTTCAGCAACACGGCCACGCTCTCTAAGGAGATAGTCATTTCACCCCACCTGCATATGGCCGTGTGAGTGTCTGGACACCATCTGGAAATAAAAGCAACCAAGCCTGGAATATCTTTCCTAATTTGAAGCACTGCGGAAGCCGCGACAGCATCAATGATCTGCGCCTTAGTCAAACTGGCTATTACACATTCCTGGATCATCATGAATCACATCCATTTCTCAAAGGGACGCAACAGACTCACAGAGATTTCAAAGTCAATAGGAGAAGCATGATACTATTTCCTCTGATGACAAAACCTTATTACACCTCCTGGACGAACCGACGGGGCCTCTCCTTCACTTTCCGGACCAATCAGAAGAATCGACACATACTTGGGATGATTTCTCCTAATCGTGGCGGATGTTGTAAAGAACTCATCATCTATGTTTGGCTTGGAATTTCCAACATCTTTCGGTACGGCAGAACTTTTCTCAAATGACATCCTAACGAAAATTCTCTCACGCTACTTCCACCTTCGAAATAATTACAATGAAACAATACGAAGAGAAATTATTACGGAAAGTGCATGAAAATTATTTTATCAGACACAGGAGATCCATCCTGGACGCAAGCCAATTTGTTTCAAAGTCATAATGGGCATAGGCAAAGAAATGGGGATTGGCAGACCCTGCATCACCACCTCATGCCAAGACCATACCCTGTAGCGGTAAATTCGCGCCCGACCGAGGAGGAGCGCCCACCACGGGAACCATACACACGGTCACACCAGGAAAAATGATTAAACCCTAAAAGATAGGTTTTTGCGGGAAGGGAATGAAAATTACCAGATCATGCATGCCTACTTTGCACGGTAATTGAGGCATCCAACATCACTACGGTATTCACGCCTAAATGTTACTATAAGTTCGTGCAAAGCATACCTACGGCTAGGATTCATACCAACGCAGAAGGACAATATTTCTAAAAGTTCATGAAAAGGTAAGCCTACAGCTAGGGTTTGCACTAACACGAAAAAACAACAACAAGAAAAGCAAGTTAAAGAGGAAGTGTTGGAAGACATACCTGGGATTTGATCGTCCGCTTTACTGTTACCACACGGCCAGAATAAAAAAAATATAGGTGTGAAGTAAAAGGAGAGTCTGTCCCTCCTTTTATAGGCGTGATACTTGGGAGTTTGAATAAGTAAAGGACTTCCTATTTGATTCAAGTAAGGAAAAGAAGCAATCGGGCCCGCGAAGACCAATCACCATGCCAAGACCGTCCGTGCCATTTCCTTGGCCCCACTGATGAGTGCTAAAAAGCGCATATTTCTATATATTTTTCTTGGCATTTAACTCATCTTTTGTGCATTAATTCTACATTTTATCCCATATTCTGTATTTTCATTGTTTTCAAGAATAAATATTTTTCTTAATTAATTTTGCATTTTTAGGTAATAAATAAAGTCGGATGACTTGCGGAGCAGAAAAGTGGTGAAAATCCAGGAAGAATTACGCAAGGAAGACGCAAAGAATGGAGCGCACGTCCAAAAAGCTAGGAATGGGCTCAAGAAGGAAGAATTGTTCTTAAAGAAGATATGGGCTTGGCATACCCAAGGCCCAAAACCCTTACCCAAACCCATTTTCTATATCCATACCCGCCTCCATTCTCAGCCGTGAGATCGGATCCATCTCATCATCCAATGGTCGCTTCTTCATCGTTCATCAAAATCTGAAGTCCCTGCAAAACACCATAGTACCTAAATTCCAAGCCTTCAGATTAGATCACATTTAGATCCTACGGTCGCTTCTTTGCCTGCTCATCAAATCTCGATACTTCCGCTTAACACTACAACACCTAACCTCGATCTTCGCCGTCAGTTTTGATGTATCTCGTCATCCAACGGTCTCCCCTCATCCATTTCCATCGCGTCGTTGGATCATTCCATCATCCTATAATCCTACGGTCCAGCTTCGCGAAACATCAAAATCCTCTACACCTGCTCAACACACTAGTATCCTATACCTATACCCTAACCAAACGCCCCTCCTCCTTCTCCATCAACTTCTTCTCTTCCCCCCCCCCCCCCCCCCCCCCC
>NC_039359.1:176804661-176817732 GCF_003573695.1 Papaver somniferum | reverse complement strand
GCCACCACCTCTACCTGTCTCACATCATCCCTAAACTACCAACCCATCATCACCCCCTAACTATCTAGCCCCCTATTCCCTCAATCTCTCACGTTTCTTCCCTGAAACCCTAAGCGTGAGAGGTTGATGAAGTAGGTGACCTAGAGAAGAAATAAAGGTATGGGAAAGGCACCAGGAGAAGCAGAGAAGACATGGGTCGATGCTAATTGAGGAGATTTGTCACATCAAGGTAAGAAAAAAAACCCAAACCCTAATTTCAGTTAATTTGGGGATTTTCGAGTAAACTCTAATTACTGTTAGGGAGAAGCATGGAGGAGCATTATAGAAGATATGGGTCTGATTTGTACTGTCAAATTAGGTAGAAATAATTTACCTAATTTCTGTTTGATTTTAGGGATTTTTTGGGAAGAACCCTAACTTGTAATTGGGTATAAATATGAATGTGGGTGTGATGTAAAGGCTTATGCTGGAATAACCAGTGTCATTTGGTCTGATTTTGGGAGAGCTGGATTAGCCAGTCTCTCCAATTTTTTTTGTGCTGTTCCATTTATGTTCACTGTGATGTTTTATGTTTAATACTATGTGATGTTAATGTTTAGTTCCTCAATTGTTCTAAGTTTATCCACTGTTATGTGCTTCCCATGTTATGTTATTATGTTTATCATGTTTTTAATTACTGTCAACATGTTCTAGTTCTTCAGTTAGGGCTCAGTTGAAGCCTAGTGCATTGTCAAATGGTGAATTGCTAGGATAGTTATCCTGATGTCTGTTTTGATTGAGCAGTGGGAAGAGATTGATGCTCATAGTGCCTGTGATTGATTGTTCTGTCAAAAGACAGTCAATGCTAGGGGCAAACTAGTGAGCAAATTAGTTTTCCTCCCATTCTAGATGTATGCATAGGATTTTCAACTCAACCTAGGATCACATTGTTTGGATAGGACACAAAGGTGGATTCTAAGCCCTTAGCTTAGCCACAATCCCTTATTGCAGTCACTTACAATTTCAGTCTTGTTTTGCTTCCTGATCAGTTTATCTCCTTACCTGTTTTGCTTGTTTAATTTCTTGCAATTTGTAGCTGTTGTGCACTGAAATCAGTGCACAAACTCACCCCTGCCCTTGGCTCACAGCCTTGGTTCCATGCTGTTTTGTCATCTTTGCTTTGTTAACTGCCTTGGTCTTTCTCTTTGCTTCATTTCCATTGCCATCCTCACTGCCATTTTCACCATTTCCTTTGCTTTTCTTCACTATCACTCTCCACTGCCACTGTCACCTGTTTTGTGTTTTGTATTTGTATCTGTTTTCTTGTGTTTATTGTTTTATCATCCATTGTCTCATTATTTCACTACCATCTTCATTGTCATTGTAAATGCCATCCTTGGCCTAGTGCTCTGCTGCCTTGTTCTCCCCCAGCTGCTACTACTTGCTGTTGCTGTGCTGCTGCTGTGCACTGCTTCTGCTGCTGCTGTGCACTGCTTCTGCTGCTGCTGAAGCCACCACTGCTGCTGCTTCAGGTCCAGTTCAATTCTGGGCTACAAGTTCAGTCATTACAAAAGCCCACTGTGGACTTAATCAAAGCCCAGGTGAAAAGCTAAAGCCCAATTCACAGTCACTGTTAGCCCAAGGCCCAGTGCAATTCAAAAGACCAAAAGCCCATAAGTTCACAGTCAATCCAAACCCACTGAGCCCAAAACCATTTCATTGTTACAAAAACCCACTAAGCCCAAAGCACAATTAGAAGCCCAATAGCAAATTTAGAGCCCAAATAGCTAGAAACTCCAAACACACCCAGTCTCTGTGGATCGACCCGTACTTGCACGAGCTACAACTGACGACCGTGCACTTGCGGTATTACTGTAGGCCCGTTTCATTTCGCTTCAATTTTATACGCTTTCCCGGGTCCACCAAGTTTTTGGCGCCGCTGCCGGGGATTGGTGCTGTGTTTTTCTTGTAGTTTTATTAGCTATTTTTGCATTTCACTGCATAGCATTTGCATCTGCATCTGCTTCACTTCATTTGCTGTTGGACCTGCTGTTCTGAACCTGTTTTTCCTCTGCTGGGACGCCACCAAGGAAAAGAACCAAAGCCCAACTGGGTTTTTGCAACAATATCAGAGCAGCTGGGCTGTGCTTAAAAGGTAACCCATTTAAGAGAACCCGAATTGTGGGCTTCCAATTTTTAATTGTGGGCTTGTAATATTAAAGCCAATTTTTGGGCTTTTTATTTTCTGTTGGGTTTGTAATTAATTTCTGTGGGCTTGTGTATTTAATTTTCTTGTGGGCTTGTTTAAATTGGACTTGTATCTTGTATTCTGGGTTTAAACCCAGCTGAGCTTGTAACCGATCACGCTAGGTTAACTCGTTAGTGGGCCGAGTACCCAAATTCTAGGCCGAGATTTTGGACTCAGTTTCACCAAACGTTTTCAAACCAGCTGAGCCAAAGCAAACACAAAACCAACAGTGGGCTTGCTCCCATTCAAAAACCAAATTTTATTTTCTTTTTAAAAAAAAAAAAAAAAAAAAAACCAAAAGTTTCCAAATGTCTCCCGACAAAACCAAATTTTTCCCAAAAAGTCCAATCCCATTAAAAACCAAATTTTCTTGTAGATAATGTGTTAGTTAAATTTCCTTTTGTATATATTTTGTGCTCATCCATTGTGACTCCGAATAAGTTGGAGTTTTGCCTTGGATAACGGAGTTTTAATTCTGCTTTCGCCGAAATCGGGTATTCTCTCTCCTTTTACTCTACTCAGCATGTCCCTTTCCATATGTTGCATTTTAATTCTTTCCATATTTTTAAACATTGAGGACAATGTTTAGTTTAGGTTTGGGGGTATAGAGTAGATACCATGATAATATGCCATAATTGAAAACAAGAACTCCCTCTTTTTGAAAAAATTTGAAAAATTCCAAAAAAAAAATTAGAAAAATGATAAAAACATAAAAATGGAGCTCATTTACCTTGAAATGTTGACTCTTGTGCAAATATGTAATTATTAGGAGTCTTAGTCTAGATATTTAGGCACCCTGATTCTAGCACAATTCACATAGTGATAAGAAATTTGCACGCGCACGATCTACCAATACATGTATAGCCTCGATCTTCAAGGTGTTTGATAGGAAGTCACGATTGCCAATCACTTTAGAATACTGAACGAAACTTGACTAGCTTGTTCTTTGGTTGGTTGGGATAGAAGGTGGAGGTTACATTAAGAAAGACAACCATCGAATTTAACTGGGTGCATCAAAAAGGGCTACCTCTTGCAAAGTGTCATGTAATCTTTTGTTTCCTTTTGTATATGTATCAAAAGTGTTTCTTTATTCAAAAAAATAAATAAATAAATAAATAAAAAAATCAAGTATTTATCAATTCCATTCTCTCTTGTTCCAAAAATAAAAGAGAGTAGTCAATGTAAATAAGAGTCATGTAAAGAGTCATTTTGTTGTTTCATTGTAATAAGCAAGGAAGGGTGTATGCCATTGATGTACAACGCGAGTAATTGTGAAATTCCTCCAACTCATTCACAATTCTCGTAAAGTCCGGACAGCTAGCTAGATTTCGACCTTGGTTCTTAGCCTGAGAAACTATCTCTTGGTGATTAGTAGTCATAACTTCAGATCTTTCTTTACACATGTGTAGATACACTTTACACTCTTATCACATGTCTTTTTTTGTTATCAGTGCTAGGATTGTGCCTTAGATAGCTAGATTGACATCTCCATTTTGCTGTGAGCTTAAACTGTCTTGCACATGTCACATTTGATGGAATATGAGCTTATATTTTGACCTAGAACTTTGTAGGTACGTTCTAAGCAAACCTTCACGAGACTTAACTCGTCCACTAGGGACACTTAGTGGTTTAAAAGGCTTAGTGCATACGCTAAATGCATTCGAGAGACCAGCGACAGTGGTATAGGTAGGATTCCCTTAGTTTTGTTTTACTTGAGGACAAGTAAAATTCAGGTTTGGGGGTATTTGATGAGTGCTAAAAAGTGCATATTTCTATATATTTTCGTTGGAATTTAACTCATCTTTTGTGCATTAATTCTACATTTTATCCCATATTCTGTATTTTCATTGTTTTCAAGAATAAATATTTTTATTAATTAATTTTGTATTTTTAGGTTGTAAATAAAGTTTGGATGAATTGCGGAACGAAAAGAGCAGAAAAGTAGTGAAAAGCCGGAAGAAATTACGCAAGGAAGCCGCAAAGAATGGTGCGCACAAGTCCAAAAAGCTAGGAATGGGCTCAAGAAGGAAGAATTGTTCTTAAAGAAGATATGGGCTTGGCATACCCAAGGCCCAAAACCCTCACCCAAACCCATTTCCTATATCCAAACCCGCCTCCATCTTCAGCCGTCGGATTGGATCCATCTCATCATCCAATGGTCGCTTCATCGTCGTTCATCGAAATCGGAAGCTCCTGTCTAACACTACAGCACCTAACTCCATCTGGCGCCGTTAGTTTCGTTGTATATCTGCATCCAACGGTCGCTGCCAGCCTCTTCACTTTTAGCCGTTAGATCAATCTTCATCTCCACACCCCACGGCTAAGCATCGCAAGACATCGAAATTTGATGAAACTGCCTCACACCCAAACATTAATTACCCTATACCCCAAAAGAGAGAACCCTAACCCAAATCATTTTTCCTCCTTCTTTCTTCTTCTTTCTCCCGACCTGCTACCACCTTTCCCGACTGCAACTCCATCATCCATCGCTCCTGTCACCACCATCTCTACCACCAACTCCTCTGTCTCAATCACCTATACATCCCCCTACTCTCTAGCCATCTATTACATCAGCCCATCACCCCTTTTTCTCGCTGGAACCCTAGGCGTGAAGAGTTGATGAAATAGATGAGGCTATAGATTGAAATTGAGGGCAGAGAAGGATCGAGAGAGAAGAGAAGAGGCATGGGTCACCACCAATTCAGCGGATTTGGTGAGCAATTTCGGAATTGAAAATACCTAATTTTAATTTTAGGGTTTGTAAATTATTGGGGCTTTTGAAGTATAAATAGCTCATAGTGTAGAGGATGAAGGGCATGTCTGGATTAGCCAGCTTCACTCTCTAGAGGTCTGGACTAGCCAGGACCTCAATTGTCCTGTTTTGTTCCAAGTTCAATGCTATTTTCCATGTCCTGTTTATATTCAAATTTCAATTTCAGTTCAGTTTATTTCAAGTTTATGTTTAAATTCAGTAGTAGTTGCATTATGTTCTAATTCATTGTGTTAAGGTTTAGATGAAACCTCAGTGCACTGTCTGATAGTGGAATGCTAGGTTAGAGCCTTAGTGCCTGTTTTGCTTGTGCAATGGGAAGAAATTAGTGCTCTGGTATGCCTGTGATTGACTGTGCTGTCAAAAGACAGTCAATACTAGGGGCATATCAGTGAGCAAGCTGATTTTCCTCCCATTCTAATGTGTGCATAGGATTTTCAACTCAACCTAGGATCACATTGTTTGGCTAGGACACAAAGGTGGATTCTAAGCCCTTAGCTTAGCCACAATCCCTTATTTCAGTCACTTACAATTTCAGTCTTGTTTTGCTTCCTGATCAGTTTATCTCCTTACCTGTTTTGCTTGTTTAATTTCTTGCAATTTGTAGCTGTTGTGCACTGAAATCAGTGCACAAACTCACCCCTGCCCTTGGCTCACAGCCTTGGTTCCATGCTGTTTTGTCATCTTTGCTTTGTTAACTGCCTTGGTCTTTCTCTTTGCTTCATTTCCATTGCCATCCTCACTGCCATTTTCACCATTTCCTTTGCTTTTCTTCACTATCACTCTCCACTGCCACTGTCACCTGTTTTGTGTTTTGTATTTGTATCTGTTTTCTTGTGTTTATTGTTTTATCATCCATTGTCTCATTATTTCACTACCATCTTCATTGCTTTGTAAATATCACAGCTTCACTGCCACTATTTGCTCTTTCTTCTCATTTGTTTCTCCTGTTCTTGTTACAGCATTCATTACCTTGTTTTACAAAAGCCCATTGTAATCTGTTTAAAGCTCAAAGGCCTAGTTCACTGCCAGGCTCAAAAACCCAAGCCCAGTTCACAATTGAACTGTTGAGCCCAAGTTCACAGTTCATTCCAAAATCATTCAAAGGCCCAAGGCCTAAAGCACTTCATCATTAGAAACAAACCCACTAAGCCCAAAGCACAATTAGAAGCCCAATAGCAATTTAGAGCCCAAAATAGCTAGAAACTCCAAACACACCCAGTCTCTGTGGATCGACCCGTACTTGCACGAGCTACAACTGACGACCGTGCACTTGCGGTATTACTGTAGGCCCGCGTTTCATTGCTCTTCATATTTACACACTTTTCCGGGCCCACCAAGTTTTTGGCGCCGTTGCCGCGTTTCATTGCTCTTCATTTCTCGTAAAGCCGGACAGCTAGCTTGGCTTAGAATTTGGTTCTTAGCCTAAAAACTATCTCTTGGTGATTAGTAGTCATAACTTCAGGTCATTCTAGACACATGTGTAGATACACTTTACACTCTTATCACATGTCTTTTTTTGTTATCAGTGCTAGGATTGTGCCTTAGATAGCTAGATTGACATATCCATTTTGCTGTGAGCTTAAACTGTCTTGCACATGTCACATTTGATGGAATCTGAGCTTATATTTTGACCTAGAACTTTGTAGGTACGTTCTAAGCAAACCTTCACGATACTTCACTCGTCCACTAGGGACACTTAGTGGTTTAAAAGGCTTAGTGCATATGCTAAATGCATTCGAGAGACCAGCGACAGTGGTATAGGTAGGATTTCCTTAGTTTTGTTTTACTTGAGGACAAGTAAAATTCAGGTTTGGGGGTATTTGATGAGTGCTAAAAAGTGCATATTTCTATATCTTTTTGTTGGCAATTAACTCATCTTTTGTGCATTAATTCTACATTTTATCCCATATTCTGTATTTTCTTTGTTTTCAAGAATAAATATTTTTATTAATTAATTTTGCATTTTTAGGTAATAAATAAAGTTTGGATGAATTGCGGAGCGGAAAAGAGCAGAAAAGTGGTGGAAGCCAAGAGGAATCACACAAGGAAGCCGCGAAGAATGTTGTGCGCAAGACCAAAAGGCTAGAACTGGGCTTGAAGAGGAAGAATTGTTCTTAAAGAAGATATGGGCTTGGCATATCCAAGGCCCAAAACCCTTACCCAAACCCATTTCCAATATCCATACCCGCCTTCATCTTCAGCCGTCAGATTGGATCATCTCAGCATCCTACGGTCGTTTCATCGTCGTGCATCGAAGTCTGAAGCTCCTGTCTAACACTACAACACCTAACTTCATCTTGAGCCGTCAGTTTCGTTGTAGTTCCGCATCCAACGGTCGCTCCCCGCTTCCTTCTATCTCGTCGTTAGATCGATCCATCATCTCCACATCCCACGGCTCGGCTTCGCGAAACATCAAAAATCCTTATCCTCGCTCAACACCCTAGCACCTAAGTTTATATCACACAAAACAAACACACCCTAGCCATCGAACCCATCTTCTTCTTCTCCCTTCTTCCCTCTGCAGACGCCATCACCACCACCTGCTCTGCCTCTGCCACCACTACCAACTCCGTCTGCACCTTCCATACCTCCACCACTATAAACCATCATTATCAACACGTTCACCATCCTTATATCAACTTTTTTCATCATTTCCAAACCCTATTTTTCTCTGAACCCCTAGGATTAGGGGATGATGAAATAAGTTAGGTTAGAAAATCAATTGGGATTAGCAGGAGACGCAGGAGAAGAAATTGAAGAGTGGGTGAAGATAATTGATTGGATTCAGAGATTAGGTGAGACCTAATTTCACTTTTCATGAAACCCTAGTTTTCTGATTTTGGGTATTTTTTGGGGGAAACTTGCATGTATAAATTGGGGGACTTGGGTGTTGATTTTGGGCATGCCTAGATTAGCCAGAGCTTCACCCAAGAGGACTGGACTAGCCAGTTCCTCAACTGTTGGTTCATTTGTTTTGTAAATTTTCAGTCATGTTTTGTTTGAATTTGCTCTTATTATCACATGTGATGAATGTTAATGTTGTTTATATGTTGAGCATGAGCTAAATTGTTGCAGCTGAGATTTAGATGAAACCTCAGTGCACTGTCTGATAGTGGAATGCTAGGTTAGAGCCTTAGTGCATTGTTTTGATTGAGCAATGGGAGAAATTAGTGCTCATCTGTGTGCTTGTGATTGATTGTACTGTCAAAAGACAGTCAATGCTAGGAGCACATTAGTTGAGCAAGCTAATTCTCTTTCCATTCCATTTGTATGCTTAGGATCATAAGTTGACCTTAGCTGTCACTTAGTTCCATTAGGAATTCAACCTAGAATTACATTATCTGGATAGGTCACAAGGGTGGATTCAAAGCCTTAGCTTAACCCACAATTTGTTTTCACAGTCACTTGCAACTCCGAATCTGTTTTTCTTATTGCTTAGTTAAATTTTCCTTACTGCTTTGTTTAGTTTTTGTGCAATTTACAGCTTGCTGTGCACTGAAATCAGTGCACTGTCTCCCCTGCCCTTGGCTCACAGCCTTGGTTCATGCCATTTGCCCTCTTTGTTTCACTGCCACTATAACATTGTGATCTTGCATCTTGTTTTACATCATCTGCCAGCATAGTTTAACTTCTTTATGCACTCCTAATCCCTGTGGACTGATCCCTCTCTTACCTTCTATACTAAAACTTGACCTTGTATACTTGCAAGTCTTTTGTGTGTCTTTTCTAACCAAACCAAGTTTTTGGCGCCGCTGCCGGGGATTGGTGCTGTGTTTTTCTTGTAGTTTTATTAGCTATTTTTTCATTTCACTGCATAGCATTTGCATCTGCATCTGCTTCACTTCATTTGCTGTTGGACCTGCTGTTCTGAACCTGTTTTTCCTCTGCTGGGACGCCACCAAGGAAAAGAACCAAAGCCCAACTGGGTTTTTGCAACAATATCAGAGCAGCTGGGCTGTGCTAAAAAGGTAAACCCATTCAGAGAACCCGAATTGTGGGCTTCCAATTTTTAATTGTGGGCTTGTAATATTAAAGCCAATTTTTGGGCTTTTTATTTTCTGTTGGGTTTGTAATTAATTTTTGTGGGCTTGTTTGTTTAATTTGTGGGCTTGTTTAAATTCTTTCATTGGACTTGTATTTTGGACTCTGGGTTTAAACCCAGCTGAGCTTGTAAGCGATTGTGGGCTTGTTTCCACTCAAGAGTGGACCTCGAAACC
The DNA here is from genome assembly GCF_003573695.1 of Papaver somniferum. Taxonomy (NCBI): domain Eukaryota; kingdom Viridiplantae; phylum Streptophyta; class Magnoliopsida; order Ranunculales; family Papaveraceae; genus Papaver; species Papaver somniferum. The sequence continues at coordinate 176,808,515 of NC_039359.1, read as the reverse complement.
AAAGTTTTAAAACAAACGTCGGGCCTTAACCAACTGGGCCAAATTAAACTTTCAAAATTAAAACTTAGTGTTTCGTGGGCCGCAGCCTTCCTCCCATTCCATTAGAGGACCAACATTGGGCTTGCTCCCAATTTCAAAAACCAAAACTTTTCTCCCATTCAAAAACCAAATTTTACTTGCTCCCATTTTAACAACCAAATTTTTTCTTCTTTAACCCATTAAAACCAAACTTGCTCCCAAATTCTAAAAAAACCAAAAAAATGTCTCCCACCAAAACCAAATTTTTCCCAAAAATCCAAACCCTTTAAAAACCAAATTCTGAGCTTTGTACATTCTTTACTTAGCTTTTGAGCCAATCATGAATAGATCTTTTTCTACAGTTGGGGAGTGCAACAAATCCCTTAGAGAACTTGCATATGGACAAACTTCACGTTATGAACCTTCCACGGACCATGATGTCAATAGTCATAGGAATTATTATGGACATTTTCAAAGTCCCGAGCCGCAATACATGAACCCTAATGACTATTCATACATGCATCATTCATCGCAACGTGAAAATGAACATTCTGCTAGAGCCTCACTCACACAATCATCACTTATGGATCAATTAGAAGCTCGAATCGCAGCTTTAGAAATGCAATCACATGAGGAATCTGTCACATCTAATTTTCCTAGGCAACCTGAAATCTATGCTTGTCTCGCATGTGGTGGCTTAGACCACATTATTGCGAATTGCTATATTTTCCATGAATTTAGGCGGACTAGAGAAATTCCAAGGTTTGAAGAACCTACAAATTATTATGCTGGTAGTTATTGGGACCATAATCAACCTTTTGTAGGTTGCGATCAATCATTTATAAACCCTAACGACCATCCACCCATGTATCAATCAATACCATGGGAAGACGAACAATTTCAAACTCCCATGAGTTTTAGTGAGCAACTTCTGATGGAAGCTAAAAATATCCTCAAACGAACCACTGCTAGTTTAGAAATGCACACATTGAATGATCATAGCAGCATTTTTCTCCCTAATGAAGTTAATTATGAAAATAGTGTTTTTAACCCTACTCATGCTAGTAACATTGAACATGAACCTAATCTAGAGGTGAATGAGTGGAATAGAAACACTATGGTTTTTAGGGAAGCACACACTTGTTTTGTTGAGGATGATAATAATTGTGATGTTATATTAGAAGAACATGTCTATACTGATGATGTTATGGAACCCTTGGGTTCAAATACATTAGGCTTCTCTGCCCCGACCTTAATGAATGATATTTCTTCTAGTATTCCATGTTATGTTTCCACTGATTTGCCGATGCATGAGGATAAATCTGTTGATGATGTTGATGATTCTGATTGTGAACTTGCTAATTTGATTGATGATTGTGAGCATGATGTGACATGTGTAGATGATTTAGGAGATTTTGATTTGATTAATAATGATGTGCCTATCGTCCTACATAAGTCACAATCTGTTGGCCTTCCACCCAACCTAGATTTGGTTTGTACCCATATTGTCAAACCGACTTTTCTGAGAGTCCCTAATCTAGGTTTGGAACTGTGTGCTTCCCAAGTCCTCTTGGACTATTTTGCTTCTAAGTATAATACATTTGAGGAACCACAATTGGAATTAGCATGTTTGCCCGTCCCTAGCACAGTTCACTTTGAGTTAGACCTTGTACATGATGAACCCCCAAAACTGCGAGATTTTGTTTCCAAAATTTTATCCGTTGAAAAATCCAGGTTTGGGGGTAGCTCATTTTGTTTCACAGTTTCACTTGCGTTTCTTTCTTGTTATATTTGTGTGAAGCTGTTGAAACCTCTACACTTTGTCTTTTGGGTTGATCCTCAACTCTTTAGATTGTTAGTGTATGGTGAATTTTTTGTATATAATCCAGTAGATAAAATTTGAAAACCCTTTTTGTTCCTTTTGTATATATTTTGCTAATCCAATATGATCTCGGCTGACATATGTTGGATTCTTGCCTTGAATAACGGAGTTCTAATATTGCTTTCGCCAAAATCGGGTATTCTCTTTCCTTTTTCTCTACTCAACATGATCCTCTTCATATGTTGTATTATAATTTTGTTCATATTTTGAAACATTGAGGACAATGTTTAGTTTAGGTTTGGGGGTGAAAAGTATATACTTTGATAATATGCCATAACTGAAAACAAGAACTCCTTCTTTTTGAAAAAAATGAAAAATGAAAATAAAAAATTAAAAATTGAAAAAAAACATAAAAATGGAGCTCATTTACCTTGAAATGTTGACTCTTGTGCAAATATGTAATTATTAGGAGTCTTAGTCTAGATATTTAGGCACCCTGATTCTAGCACAATTCACATAGTGATAAGAAATTTGCACGCGCACGATCTACCAATACATGTATAGCCTCGATCTTCAAGGTGTTTGATAGGAAGTCACGATTGCCAATCACTTTAGAATACTGAACGAAACTTGACTAGCTTGTTCTTTGGTTGGTTGGGATAGAAGGTGGAGGTTACATTAAGAAAGACAACCATCGAATTTAACTGGGTGCATCAAAAAGGGCTACCTCTTGCAAAGTGTCATGTAATCTTTTGTTTCCTTTTGTATATGTATCAAAAGTGTTTCCTTGTTCAAAAAAAAAAAAAAAAAAAAAAAAAAAAAAAAAAAAAAAAAAAAAAAAAAAAAAAAAAAAAAAAAAAAAAAAAAAAAAAAAAAAAAAAAAAAAAAAAAAAAAAAAAAAAAAAAAAAAAAAAAAAAAAACGATGTATATATTCAGAAAAAAATATCAGAAAAATACAAAAAAATCAAGTATTTATCAATTCCATCATCTCTTGTTCCAAAAATAAAAGAGAGTAGTCAATGTAAATAAGAGTCATGTAAAGAGTCATCTTTTGTGTTTTATTGTAATAAGCAAGGAAGGGTGTATGCCATTGATGTACAACGCGAGTAATTGTGAAATACCTCCAACTCATTCACAATTCTCGTAAAGTCCGGACAGCTAGCTAGATTTCGACCTTGGTTCTTAGCCTGAGAAACTATCTCTTGGTGATTAGTAGTCATAACTTCAGATCTTTCTTTACACATGTGTAGATACACTTTACACTCTTATCACATGTCTTTTTTTGTTATCAGTGCTAGGATTGTGCCTTTGATAGCTAGATTGACATCTCCATTTTGCTGTGAGCTTAAACTGTCTTGCACATGTCACATTTGATGGAATATGAGCTTATATTTTGACCTAGAACTTTGTAGGTACGTTCTAAGCAAACCTTCACGAGACTTAACTCGTCCACTAGGGACACTTAGTGGTTTAAAAGGCTTAGTGCATACGCTAAATGCATTCGAGAGACCAGCGACAGTGGTATATGTAGGATTCCCTTAGTTTTGTTTTACTTGAGGACAAGTAAAATTAAGGTTTGGGGGTATTTGATGAGTGCTAAAAAGCGCATATTTCTATATATTTTTCTTGGCATTTAACTCATCTTTTGTGCATTAATTCTACATTTTATCCCATATTCTGTATTTTCATTGTTTTCAAGAATAAATATTTTTCTTAATTAATTTTGCATTTTTAGGTAATAAATAAAGTCGGATGACTTGCGGAGCAGAAAAGTGGTGAAAATCCAGGAAGAATTACGCAAGGAAGCCGCAAAGAATGGAGCGCACGTCCAAAAAGCTAGGAATGGGCTCAAGAAGGAAGAATTGTTCTTAAAGAAGATATGGGCTTGGCATACCCAAGGCCCAAAACCCTTACCCAAACCCATTTTCTATATCCATACCCGCCTCCATTCTCAGCCGTGAGATCGGATCCATCTCATCATCCAATGGTCGCTTCTTCATCGTTCATCAAAAT
>NC_039359.1:176804510-176804651 GCF_003573695.1 Papaver somniferum | reverse complement strand
AGTTTTGATGTATCTCGTCATCCAACGGTCTCCCCTCATCCATTTCCATCGCGCCGTTGGATCATTCCATCATCCTATAATCCTACGGTCCAGCTTCGCGAAACATCAAAATCCTCTACACCTGCTCAACACACTAGTATC
>NC_039359.1:176797911-176804500 GCF_003573695.1 Papaver somniferum | reverse complement strand
GCCACCACCTCTACCTGTCTCACATCATCCCTAAACTACCAACCCATCATCACCCCCTAACTATCTAGCCCCCTATTCCCTCAATCTCTCACGTTTCTTCCCTGAAACCCTAAGCGTGAGAGGTTGATGAAGTAGGTGACCTAGAGAAGAAATAAAGGTATGGGAAAGGCACCAGGAGAAGCAGAGAAGACATGGGTCGATGCTAATTGAGGAGATTTGTCACATCAAGGTAAGAAAAAAAACCCAAACCCTAATTTCAGTTAATTTGGGGATTTTCGAGTAAACTCTAATTACTGTTAGGGAGAAGCATGGAGGAGCATTATAGAAGATATGGGTCTGATTTGTACTGTCAAATTAGGTAGAAATAATTTACCTAATTTCTGTTTGATTTTAGGGATTTTTTGGGAAGAACCCTAACTTGTAATTGGGTATAAATATGACTGTGGGTGTGATGTAAAGGCTTATGCTGGAATAACCAGTGTCATTTGGTCTGATTTTGGGAGAGCTGGATTAGCCAGTCTCTCCAATTTTTTTTGTGCTGTTCCATTTATGTTCACTGTGATGTTTTATGTTTAATACTATGTGATGTTAATGTTTAGTTCCTCAATTGTTCTAAGTTTATCCACTGTTATGTGCTTCCCATGTTATGTTATTATGTTTATCATGTTTTTAATTACTGTCAACATGTTCTAGTTCTTCAGTTAGGGCTCAGTTGAAGCCTAGTGCATTGTCAAATGGTGAATTGCTAGGATAGTTATCCTGATGTCTGTTTTGATTGAGCAATGGGAAGAGATTGATGCTCATAGTGCCTGTGATTGATTGTTCTGTCAAAAGACAGTCAATGCTAGGGGCAAACTAGTGAGCAAATTAGTTTTCCTCCCATTCTAGATGTATGCATAGGATTTTCAACTCAACCTAGGATCACATTGTTTGGATAGGACACAAAGGTGGATTTTAAGCCCTTAGCTTAGCCACAATCCCTTATTGCAGTCACTTACAATTTCAGTCTTGTTTTGCTTCCTGATCAGTTTATCTCCTTACCTGTTTTGCTTGTTTAATTTCTTGCAATTTGTAGCTGTTGTGCACTGAAATCAGTGCACAAACTCACCCCTGCCCTTGGCTCACAGCCTTGGTTCCATGCTGTTTTGTCATCTTTGCTTTGTTAACTGCCTTGGTCTTTCTCTTTGCTTCATTTCCATTGCCATCCTCACTGCCATTTTCACCATTTCCTTTGCTTTTCTTCACTATCACTCTCCACTGCCACTGTCACCTGTTTTGTGTTTTGTATTTGTATCTGTTTTCTTGTGTTTATTGTTTTATCATCCATTGTCTCATTATTTCACTACCATCTTCATTGCTTTGTAAATATCACAGCTTCACTGCCACTATTTGCTCTTTCTTCTCATTTGTTTCTTCTGTTCTTGTTACAGCATTCATTACCTTGTTTTACAAAAGCCCATTGTAATCTGTTTAAAGCTCAAAGGCCTAGTTCACTGCCAGGCTCAAAAACCCAAGCCCAGTTCACAATTGAACTGTTGAGCCCAAGTTCACAGTTCATTCCAAAATCATTCAAAGGCCCAAGGCCTAAAGCACTTCATCATTATAAACAAACCCACTAAGCCCAAAGCACAATTAGAAGCCCAATAGCAATTTAGAGCCCAAAATAGCTAGAAACTCCAAACACACCCAGTCTCTGTGGATCGACCCGTACTTGCACGAGCTACAACTGACGACCGTGCACTTGCGGTATTACTGTAGGCCCGCGTTTCATTGCTCTTCATATTTACACACTTTTCCGGGCCCACCACCCACCACGCCAAGCCGTCCGCATGATTGCCTCGCCAGGACCGCGCAATGCCTTGGCCCAATATGCCAAGCCGTTCGCACATGCTTTGCATCACCAAACTGCTCCATTGCCTTGGCCCCACCATGCCAAGCCGTCCGCGCCATGACTTTCCGCACCAACACCGACAAATCGCCAAGCTAGCGTCATGATGTTCCCTAACCCAGCTAAGGTGATGCATAACCATACTAAGCTGACGATCTTCATCTCACCACTTCACGGTCTACACCATGAATAGAATCTACGCAAGGCCGTCAAACACGCGGATCATGGACTCTCCTTACCTCTCGAAAAGGTTAGTCGGACCTCCCTGACCATCTTTCCACGACTTGTCGTTTCTATTCTTGTCCTTGCCCGTCACCATCTTATGCTTACCTCGTAAAAATGCTCTTGTTCCGAGCTAAGCAGGGGACTTAATGTTGATGGTGGTTTTTAGCTTAGAGTTAAAATCGTAAAACCGTACAACTGACATGACGTCACTATGACCATTAGCACATTTATTGAATCGATCAGCATGCCTATGTAAGAATTACCAGAGTACCCTTTTTTTATGTGTCATGTTCCATGGCAGAACCCTTAACATTGAGCGACATCATCTATGCCAAACCCTAATTCTCATGCTACCGCGCCAAGGCATGCCAACCATACCAGACGCACCACTGTGCCAATTGAAAACCATGCCAGCCACATCTCCGCGCCAAGGCATGCCAACCATGCCAGCCGCACCACTGTGCCAATGGAAAACCATGCCAGCCACATCTCTGCGCCAAGGCATGCCAACCATGCCAGCCACGTCTACCGCGCCAAGGCATGCCAACCATGCTAGCCGCATCATGCGCCAATAGCATTCCAAACCCTTGTCCCCACCATGCCAAGCCAATCGCACCTTTCCTTGGCCCCAACCATGCTATCCGCACCATGCGCCAATGTCATGCCAAACCCTTGGACCCACCATGCCAAGCCAACCGCACCTTTCCTTGGCCCCACCATGCCAAGCTATCCGTACCAAACCCTTAGCCCCACTATGCCAAGCCAGCCGCGCCATACCATTCCAGCCTTCCCTATGCGGCTACCAAAACAAGATGTGCGACGATCAACGTCCACCCTTCCATCCTAGATGCAAATCCTAGCCGTCCAAGGTCGCCAAACAACGCATGGTAACCTTTGTCCCAAAACCCTAGTTTTGGCCACGCCAAACCGCTCCAAGGCATGCCATGCCACATGTGCCAAAGGCATGCCAACCACCTTGCCGCTCCATACCATGCCGGCCTTCCCCATGCGGCTACCAAAACGAAGGCGTGCGACGATCAACGACCACCCTTCCATCCTGGATGCAAATCCTGGCCATCGAAGGTCGCCAAACAACGCATGGTAACCTTTGGCCCAAAAACCTATTTTTGGCCATGCCAAACTGCGCCAAGGCATGCCATGCCACATGTGCCAACGGCATGGCAAACACCTTGCCACGCCATACCATGCCGGCCTTCCCCATGCGGCTACCAAAACGAAGGCGTGCGATGATCAACTGCCACCCTTCCATCCTATATGCAAATCCTAGTCGTCCAAGGTCTCCAAACAACGCATGGTAACCTTTGGCCCAGAACCCTAGTTTTGGCCACGCCAAACCGTGCCAAGGCATGCCATGTCACATGTGCCAATGGCATGCCAACCACCTTTCCGCGCCATACCATTCTGGCTTTCCCTTTGCGGCTACCAAAACGAAGGCCTGTAACAATCAACGGCCACTTTTTCATATAAGATGCATATCTTAGCCGTCCAAGGTTACCAGCTAACACATGGAAACCTTTGGCCCTAGTTTGGTCGCGCCTAAACAAAGCCAAAACCCTAACTTTTAGCGGAGCCTAAACTGGGCCATATTAAAGCCATACTGATTATACTTTCGTGCCACTGGCTACCAAACGAAAGGTTGCAATAATCAACGACTGCCTTCCTATTAAGATGCAAAATCTCGATCGTTGAAGGTCACCACCGAGCCGGCAAGTCTCCCAACCTCAACTTGCCAGACAACAACAACATGCAACATGTTTTCCACGAAAACACTTGAGACATCAACACATGTCACAAACTGGGGGATGCTCATTGGGTATTGGTTTGGCGGTTTACAACGTGCGGCGTACACTACGCTCGTTATAAGAAAGTGTCATAAGGATGAGGTGGTTAGTAAATACAGGGAGTAATGGTGAAACGCTTTCTTTTATGGAACATCAATTCCAAGCATTATCGGTTACCACCTCCTCCCATTTACTCACCCGTTTTCCATTTCTTAATGAGACCAGAGTACGTTTCACTTCGACTTGTATAAATAGGCATTACCTATTTCCACCGAACGACAAGTTCAGGTCAGGAGGATACAACACTCAGAAAACATTTGCTAGATTTCCATCTGTTAGATTCCCACTTTCTGATACAAGTCGTGAAACAACTACTCTTTCAGAATGAACTATTCTGGTCTCAACACTTTCTTCGCTTCCCTCTCCAAAACCAACCCTTCTCCTTCACTTTGTGACCGAAACAAGTCTGGAACGACCATTTCTTGGTTTAGGCCGGATTTGTACAGATTGATCTCTCGAATCTAAAGTACTCCCTTGCAGTACATTGTTTAGGGTTTAAATTTGTTTCTCACCCACACACCCGAAATTACCAAAATCAGCAGAAACCGTTTTCACCCTCAAACAGAAGGATATTTCAATAAAGGAGGGAATATCATATATTTGCAAGGATCACACTGTGTCAAAAGTATCGGGTTCTGATAACATTCATATCAACAATCGTGCTGCCGATTTAAAGACCAGTATAAATAATCTCAAGCGGAAAATCAAAATATTAAGGAATAAAGCATTTTCAGGTATGGCTCATCCTTATCATAATAATTCTTTTGAAAGTACTCCCGCTACTTCTCCTTGTACCTCAGAGAAGGAAAACGATGATGAGCTACTCGCTCATACAACAACGTAACCATTTTGTAAACCGTGCATTCTCATTCCAACCTTAAGAGAATGCACATTGAGTTCAAGATATAACCCATCTTGACAAAAATGGTTGTTGTATTACTCGTTTGTAATTAGTTTAATGTAGCTTAATTTTGAATGATCCCTCCATGTCTAATAAATCTCTTGGCAAAGTCTTTTGATATAAGGCTCCCTTGCTCATACGGTTTAGAACTTGTTTACTAACCGTGAGCATTTGTGTACCTGGCCATTACCGACATTAACACAAGGTTTTTCTATATGTATCTCATACATATATATATATATATATATCATGAAAATTTTGTTTGTATATACTAGTTCGGTAACGGAAAGAGTCTCCTGAGGATTAAAGGTGCAAACAATGGAAGGGTGCAAGAAGGATGTTGAGATTGAAAAAGATGTTATTGTTGGGTTTTATGAGAATCCTGTTCTTATAAACTGCTACCAGGCAATAGATCATGTAAACAATCAACCAGTTCAAATGTCTCAACAACTGGTTGGAAATCTTCTTCAAGATTTTCAAGTTCTACGTGAACAATCTGTGATCGCTAAAAGAAATCTCGAGTTCGTGAGGATCAAGTTGAAGGAAGCCAATGAGGAACTTGTCTCTTTTAGAGATCTTTTATCTCGACTTGTTTAGATGATTTATTTTTGTCTAGTAAATATTCGAATAAGAATTTTTTTTCTTATTAGGTTTAGAAGAATAACTAGGGTTTGGAATAGCCATTATTGTGAGTACACATAGCTATCTCCAACATTTTAATCTTCTTGTTTTTAGATTTATTTGTTTAAATTCTAAAGTTTGTTTGGAAGATGAATTTTGCAGTATTAATCTTTATGATTTTAGATATTGTAATATGTTATGGGATATGTGTGTTTGCCACCGTGAACTATTATTGTCCCATACAATGTCAAAAGTTATCTCGTTTATATGTCGATATGAAAGTATTGATACAAGATCGATGAACTTCTTAACATAACAAAACTTAAGCCTATTATGTCATTTATTGATGGAAGATAGGTTAAAATATTTTGTTTACAAAGAATATGTCTATTATAAGTCGTTATGCAAATAGTGATGAAGATAAAATGAATCTTTGTATATTCCGCAGTATTGATCTTTTCCTGATCCATATTTTATGTGTATACTGTGCGGCTCCATAAGTTTTCTTGTGTGAGCATTTCCAACTAAACAAATCATAGATTCGTTTGTGATTTATTTGGTTGTGTGTTCCGATTAAATTAATCATGGGTTCTCTTGTGGTTAATTTAATTGAGAATTTTTGGATAGCAAAATCATTTTGTGGTTTTTGGTGTCCAAAGAAATCCTTATTTTCTTGTAAAAGTAAGGTCGCTCTTGTTGTTCTTTCGGGAATGACATCAAATGGGGGAGAGTTCTTTTGAACTTGCGCTTAATTTCCATATCTTTGTGGGGAGTGCGGATGTGGAATTTTTAGAGGTTATCTTGTATCTTTATAAACTCCTTGATGAATGCATTTAGCCTCGGCTATATGATTGCATATAAACAAGTTGATATGTACTTTTCTTTGGTCTTGAAGCATCTTCATGGAAATTTCATTAGGATCCCACTATTTTTCGTACCTTTGCCAATTTTATTGACAAAAAGGGGGAGAATTAATGTGTAGTTCGCACTACAAATACATATGGTTTTCGGATCATTATGTAAGGGGGAATGGTTTTCATGTTGAGATGAAAGTATTGACTAAGGAGGGAGGTGGGGGGCGGGGAGGTGGGG
>NC_039359.1:176793746-176797765 GCF_003573695.1 Papaver somniferum | reverse complement strand
GGGGGGGGGGGGGGGGGGGGGGGGGGGGGGGGATACATATCACCATAGTATTGTTGTCGAAGTTGTGATATAAGAACTTTGATATTGCGTAATAATATTATGACATTGTACAACAATGATCGAGAGATTTTGTTTTCTCATTGTTATGGCTACGGAACTTCAAAAAATATGATGTTGAATTAAATCTATGGAATCATGGGAGTACTTGGAAAAGACGAAGTTTTCAAGTAATGTTGAAGCATCAAGGAGATCAAGCATGTGGACGAGAAGCTACAAAGTTTTATTTATTTTGTAATTCATATGTATTGATATTTTTTCCACTAAAATTGACAAAGGAGGAGATTGTTAGAGAACTGCTCGGTCGAACTCGCATGCGTTGCTATCTCAAGCATGTTTGCCAAATTTAGTTGTCAAAACTATATGTCTTGATTTCTAGACTACTTATAGATAAGTTGGTTTAGGAAAGTTTAGTGTAGTTAAGCTCCAGACTCTATGGCGATCATCTTATCAAGACGAAGAACTACTCAAGGAACCAGTGGAACTTCATCCGACTAAAAGGTATGTAGAGACTTGAGCTTATCTATCACTCAAAAGTCTATCTCTCTATCTCCTACTCTTTATACAAAGTCGTATAAGTATGATAGTTTTCATACATACATATTTGTTATTTCGAGTCGAGTTTACTTGCCTATTTTTTTCTCGAAATACGTGTTGGTAAGCTTTCTCTTTAACCACTTTTCATCTTTATCCATGATGAAAGTCATGATGACGTTTCAATCTTGAAAATAACTTTGATGACGATAGTCGTGAATAATGATTGTTATAACATTATAGAAGAATGTTTCAATGATTGAAATGTACCGTTGAGATTATGTAACCAACTATGGATATAAGCATACATAGTGTGTCCGGATATTAGTGTATAAATCTATGTGCAGGAAACCAAGTGTGTGCACTTGTGCATGCGATATTGGTGAAGGAGACAGGTTGGGTACGCGTACCCGTATGGGTACTGGTGGAAGTTTTCCAACCGAAAATTTATGCTGGAGTTTGTGGTTTACAAACCGGAAAACCAGTCACCTTAGGTACGCTTACTGATTAAAAAAATTTCATGGGTTGTAGTAATGAGGTTCAAACTCTCGGACTTGTGAAGATTAAATTTAAAGATTTAATAAAATTATATACAAAATTATTAACAATGGGTGCGAGAGGTAACCAAGACACTAGATTCCACTATTATGCAAAATTGAATGATAAATATTTCAAAACTCTATTCAATTTTTAAGTCCTCTTTTATCTTTAATTCACTATCAATCATACAGATTCTCAAACATTATTTGTAAACCTTAAGCATAGATTATCAAGAGATTAAACCAAGCATAACCTATCAAACTGAATAACAAATAATTAAGGCAATCATTCAAATAATTTAAAACTCTGCAAAAGCAGCGATTAGGTGAATTATATAATTAAATGAAATAGTTACCCATTTATGTTGCGTGAATAACTTCCTCCATTGCCTTGGTTACGAGGGATTTAGCTCATCATAGTAAAAATTCTCTCAAAATAATTTATTATGGATCAAAAAATGGTTTACAAATGATGAGAATATGAGAAATACAATAAAACCAGAGACCTACGACCCTCAGTGACAAAATAAGACTGCTGCGGCTGTGTCGCAAACGCTGTGGCAAATAAGACTTCCCGATGTACGACCCACAGGTGTGAGTCGTTATTATTGTAGAAAAACGACTGCTGTTGCAGGTCCGTTCTTCGTGTTCTTGGTGTTCTTCATCATCAGCAGCAGCAGAAACAGAGTTTCATCAACTCTTGATTTCTGCTTCTCTGGACCTCCTCTCGACCCCAAACTCTCGACACCCCTCTATGCTAACCCAAGAGTTATATTTATACACCTTCGGACCAAGAATAACTTCTCATTAATCCAAAAAATCTTCCCATTACTCGGCAGTGAATGAAAATATTCCCGATATTTTTTTCTTTAATTCTATGATTTGTTACGGATTGTTCCCTGTTTTATCTCTTCTCACGCGTCATCCCTGAGTTGTAGGGATTGTTTCCAGCCAATAGAATCAACCCATGCACGTCTCTTCCATCCAAGAATTCCAAGAATAGAATATTTTTCCTATTTTAGAATATTTTCCTTGATTTGATTCCCACCGGTTATCTAACCAATTTTGACCGAATCCAACACCCATACCATCTCTATATAGGCCCTAGGAACAAACCCATTTAATTTGGGACATTGAATCTCACTGGAACACCTTCAAATCCTCAACCCTAGTCACGGCAGTTCAAGAACAATTTTTTCCCTCCAAAATTTGAAATTCAAAAAGGTTGAAGATGATATGCCCCCTATCCTAAACTGGGGTGCGAATAGCAGATGCATTGGGGGTGACCTGAGGTGCCCCTTAGTAATTGAGCTGCCCCTTACCCAATAACGAGAGTCCGAATAACAAATGTCCTCCAAGGGTGTCTCGGGAAACTTTTCGAGCCGAATTTTCCAAAAATGTTTATTTCCTAAAAATACATAAAAACACAATATTAGTACAAAAATAGAGTTCCAACAATACGGACATTGAGGATAAATTAGACACAAAAATGTGTCTATCAAATACCCCCAAACTTATTATTTGCTAGTCATCGAGCAAAACTAATAAAAATTAAATAAAACCGAGTTAATCTCGGGAGGGTTTACCAGAGGTGTGCCCACAAAACCATTACTCCAGACCCTAGCTTATCTATGCAGAACCTTGGAAGGCACTAAAAAATCTCCTTGGTTGGCATACTTATTGATTATAGGAGGAAGCACCCTGAGGCGAAATTCCAATTGCTGTACACGAGTTTGCACTCAAGCATACTAAAATTCATATAAAGTGACAGAGCTCTACTCAGATAGTTGCACTATGGACATCATATTCGGAGTCAAACTAATCATATGGATAGAAAAAGGAGATGGAAATAGAAAAATGTAGATGGTTTTGATGTTAACCAAATGATCGATGTTTCACATATCTGTCTGAAGGCCACTGCCATAATGAACCTATCCTAATGGACTGACATACCGGTCTGACTAATATCAACACAACTGGCATATACAAGGGAACCAGTGGTCAATAACTTAAATCTAGATCAACAAACTGGCAAATACAAGGGAACCAGCAGTTGACTACACAAAAAAATAACCATTTTTTTTAACGGCATGAATAGATCTTTTTGATCCAAGCGCATGCTTCTTGTCAGCGGATTACATGATAGTTCCCACGGGTCCTGCATTCCACGCTTGCTTAGGCGACGGAAACAGGGAGAACACACGCATATTGCTATCCAAGTGTTAATATTTATTCTGATTGGTCTAATTGGTCCGGTCTCAACTTTTTTTTTTTTTTTATAGTAACTCAATAACTCTAATTCACCCTAGCAGTGGTAACAACTTGAATCGTGTGCCCCACCTAATCACTTAGAGAAACATAGTTTAAAATGAAAAAAAATAAAAATAGAAGTGAAAAGGACTCAACGAAATATGGTGAAACTATCATGTTATTTCTAACACCTGAGCTCTGTGCTTTTATGAATAGACTCTTTAGATGTTTCCATCTATTCAGATTGGTTCCTCAACTCCTATAACCAAGATGTTCCCATCCACTTAGATTGGTTAGTGCAAACCTGGATACGCATAAATTTCTAGGCTCTGGAGGTTACTAATTGCAACTTAAAAGTTTCTCCCATACCCCCAAACTTAAATCTAACATTGTCCTCAATGTTCAAAAGATGAAACTAAAAGGATGAACAAGGAGAAATGGTTACTATTTGAAGCAAAAGAGTTAAGGAAGGATATTACAGTGTCACATGAATATTGGGTTACCTCCCAAGAAGTGCTAAGTTTAAAGTCTTCAGCCAGACTAAGCAAGGATTAGTCACCACGTAGAATCATATAGTAGTAGCCGGAATAACTATGGGTCATCTGGATCAAAAAGTGTTACCCACAAGAAGAGGAAACT
>NC_039359.1:176793514-176793736 GCF_003573695.1 Papaver somniferum | reverse complement strand
CTTCTCTGGACCTCCTCTCGACCCCAAACTCTCGACACCCCTCTATGCTAACCCAAGAGTTATATTTATACACCTTCGGACCAAGAATAACTTCTCATTAATCCAAAAAATCTTCCCATTACTCGGCAGTGAATGAAAATATTCCCGATATTTTTTTCTTTAATTCTATGATTTGTTACGGATTGTTCCCTGTTTTATCTCTTCTCACGCGTCATCCCTGAG
>NC_039359.1:176790658-176793504 GCF_003573695.1 Papaver somniferum | reverse complement strand
GTGTCACATGAATATTGGGTTACCTCCCAAGAAGTGCTAAGTTTAAAGTCTTCAGCCAGACTAAGCAAGGATTAGTCACCACGTAGAATCATATAGTAGTAGCCGGAATAACTATGGGTCATCTGGATCAAAAAGTGTTACCCACAAGAAGAGGAAACTACAACAGACCAAAAAGATGTCGAACATACCCTTGTTTAAGACAACTACATCTAGTTGTGGTTCGGGTTCAGGTTCTATAAAAGGGTCTAAATAAAAGGTTTTCATCGGTTGGATTTCCTCAAAGCTAAGATCCGGTTCAGGTATTAGAGTCTAGAAAAACTCAACTAAGAACTTAGAAGCACATAACAACAACCTGAATAATTGGGGATCCTCTAAGTCAATTAGATTTGACTCACACAACTGACCACAATGAAAGAGGTGTTCTTCCTTAAGAAAATGTGTCGACCCTAATATCCTAAAGTGATTAGGTTTAGTCTCAAAACTTAATAACCGACACATCTTAAAATCAAAAGTTCCCACAATTGGAAGAAAACTATTTGGTGGGAAAACAAAGTCAATCTGGGGATCATAGCCTGGGCAAACCACATCAACCAGAGGATGGGTTTCAAATGACTGAACTCCTTCATGGACATCATTAGGCTCGGGAAAACGAGTATGAAGGTAATCTTGTAAAACGGTCGAGGCACAGATATCAAGTCCTAAGTGTGGGGACTTTCTGAGAGTTAAAGGTAAGGCACTAGGGAAGTGATAATCACCCCCAAACTTAGAGTTTTCAGTGTCTCTAAATAGACCTCTAATTATTTCTTGAATTTCCGTATCTTCAGAGTCCTTAAAATATTCAAGAGATTCTTCTAAGTTATTATCAGGTAGTGCATCTTTACTCATCTCTACGGGTCTATCTTCTTCTTCCAAGACTATTGTTTCTAAGTCGCTAGACTCTAAAACAGTATTTTTGAAATGAACCCGTTCCTCTAAACCACTATCGGCTTCGTAATCAAAAGGAAAAACTACATCGTCTAAAACGGTGGTATCCCTAATCAAATCCTCGTCCTTTTGAATAGGTGAATAATCATAAAAATTATTTGGATTTGAACTAGAAATAATATAATCATTATAAAGCTCAATTGGATTAATAGATTCCTGATCACTATGCCTACATATTTCATATTCTTCATTACTACTATCCTCATCATCATAATAGTACAAAGATGATTGAACCTTATCTAAATAAGTAGTGTCTTTTATTCTAACCTCGTCCTCTAGATTGGGCAAATATTCACTATTGATATCAAGGGTAGAATTGGAAACACTATTTTGGAAATTTAGATTATTTCGAGCAGCATTAGCTAACTGTTCATTTTCTGCCTCTAAACGTGCTTGAATTTCACTGAGCGTAACACTTATACGTTCACAAGTCTCATTGAATATCTTAGACCGTTGTGTACTCTCTTCTCTTGAACTAACTGCACGTTCATACTCCCTTAGAATTTGTTGGTAGGTTTCTTCTAGAGATTGAACAGGTTTAGAAATGTCATAATCAGGACTAGTTTTTAAGTAATTTTCCAAAAACGCATGACTAGTACTATAATATTCCTGATTTTCTTTCTCGTAAGACCAATTCGTGTGTGGATAGTAATTGGGATCACTATGGTATGAACCATAACCTTGAAAAGGTTGGCGTTCCCAACTACTATTCCCATCATGGTCATAAAACTGATGATGTCCATATTCAAATTCAGGTCGATACTCATTGTATTGGCTTCTATCATACCAGTTCGACATTCTTAATTGCAAGGGAATTCTACACAACCACAAACAAGGCTGACTCGACCAAATCAAAACTATAAAATCTAGCAAACAACAAGCATGATGGCTTCACTTAGATTGTTTCTAGACTTGCTTCTATCTCTCGAAGGGGAATTCGTTACAATTTAAGCAAGCCCCTCTGGAATCAATCCGAGTCAAAGTAAGTTGAATTGAGGCGAGGGAAGCTCAGTGGAGCTTTGATACCCAAGGCCTCACCGCTATCACAAGGCGGCGCAGTCACGCATTCAACTCACAGAAACCATCATGAACTTCGAGGTGTGCTTAAGAAAGTAACCAATATCCTTCGAAATTTTTTCCTAATAAGCGCGTTACCCTCTCGGTCTCGTTCTAATCAAATTTTAAGCTTGGGTTCGCGTTAGGTTTCGTTTTCCTAAGGCGGGAAAGAAGGGAGCGGTGATGAAATCCGAACCTTTATCTTGTATTAGCCAGGCCTTGCCCTTTACTAGCAATTTAAAAACAGTCCAAATTCGTCCTCAATCAATGAATCACCTTAAGGAATACAATAACTCGCTTACAGGAGATTCGCGAGTGTTTCAATGGACTTACCTCCCGTACCAGACGGGGGATGAACCGTTGAAGTCGACTCGGGCCATGACTCCTATGTCATGTACGAACCCGAGGGGCCGAGACGATATAGTAATCGTCGTCCTTCCCTGCACACAGTTTATATAATTTTTTTTTTTTTAATAATAATACCCTTCCGTAGGGTTAAAAAAAGAATAAAGTCCAATTGTCCAGAATAAAGTCCAAATAAAAAGTCCAAAAATTACAAAAATTATGAAAAATAAAGCCTATTTACAAATTCTAAAAAAATAAATAAAAGCTATATACAAAAAAAATAATAATAATAAAAATTAAATCCTAAAAAAAAAAATTATGTCTTTTTTTTTCTTCTCCTTTAGCTTTTAGCTTTTAGCTTTAAGCTTTTTGTTCCCAAATCCTTAGTATTCCACTTCGAACCTGTAAATCAAAGACATAAAAAAAGACGCGTAAAAAGGAACAAATAATAGTAAAAAAAA